>NW_009613336.1:97309-108676 GCF_000690535.1 Cariama cristata
CTGAACACCACCTTGGTAGCGTTGGGAGGCAGCGCCTGGGCCACGTTGCCCAAAAGCATAGAAGCAATTTAAAAGTTGTCTGAGAGGCCATTTGGAAATCTCCCATGTCTCGAAGTAATCATGTCATGTTAAAAATCAATCGTGTCAGGATTTTACTCGATCCCAACCCAGCTCAGTGCCTGGTCCGTAGCCAGATTACTCCTGCTTCCCCGAATGCTCAGAAGGGAGCGGTTTGGGAGAGCACAGAGACATCCATATTCTGACTTTACACTCTCTGCACTGTATATGCCCTCGGCTGGCCACCATAACATGAACCAAGCTCAGTGTTACTGTAGATAGTCCTTTCCAACTGTGTGGAAGTGTACAAAATCTACACAACTGCTCAAAATTACAGCTAGACAAAACGAAATAGGCAAAAAGCTTTGGCAAAACCAAAGAAAAAGCTGATTTAGGGGTGCATCTCGTAACTAGTAGGGGCATAGATCAAAATAGTGGGTGGTAGAAATAAAGCACAGGGATGAACCAAAACAGTTGAAAAATAGCTTATACTTTCACCCTGTATGGAGGTTTTCACACCAAGCACCAAAGGGCAAAGAGGAGGGTTGTGGGGTTCGGGAAGGCACTGCGACAACGCAGATCTTTGCTATCTGATTTTGAGGGCTTCTCAGGGAAGCACCAGAGAAGACTGAAATGCTCCTGACATTGCCGCAGGCTTCAGCTAAGCCCTGATCTGCCTGGAAGCTGAGATTCACGTCACTGCCCTAGTTCCCATCACCTGTTTATCACTTCACTCCTTGTCCTTCCTATTTCTCTCCCTTAGTATAATTTTTTTAAAAGACCTAACTAAATTAATAGACTTCAGCTTGGCTGCTCTTGACTGCATCTTTTGCTGCCTTACTGCCATAAGCACTTGACTGCTCAGTAATGTTAAAACAACCCCACAATAATGTACCTTTGCTGTATACTAGCATCAACTGTAAGACCATGTGCTGTGAAAATCACTCCTAAGCTGGGATGCAACAGGTTGAAACTTGCGGAAGAAGCTTTGTTTTCAACCTTTCTCTTGCCTTTTGTGCATTTTGTTTGTATTTTCTGCAAAGAATCTGCTTTAGACCTTAACAGCCACAAACCCTCTAGTACATCTCAGCTAACATCTTTCATTTTCTCATAAAAATGACTGTTAAGATTTTTAATATAAATTAAAAAGAATGTCAGACAGAGTTTTCTCTTGCTAAAGGGAAAAGAGGAAGCGGTATCTTTAAGCTGAAATTGTCCTTGCCACTTCATGTTGAGATGGCAAGGACTAAAATTTTTAAAGGACTTTACAACGGTGACTGTGACATTGTACTGAACAGGCTGCCACCTCTCCGTAATGAAAACCTCTCGCATTGTTCAATACTTTAATGTTTGGGTGGGTTATATTAGCATCTTTGTCTATGTGGAGGCATTTGCTCTAACAAGTAGAAAACAATTAAAAACCAAAGCAAAACCCCTTTGGTGCAGAAGTGGTTGCAGAAGAGAAAACCTGTAGAATCCTGCAAGGACGCTGCTGAGTTGACCTTTTCAGAAAATGCTCTGGTTTTGTTGTTCTTTTAACATGCCCCAAGAAGAAGTTCTCCCAGCGCTAGGAAACTCTAAAATCAAAGAACTCTACATCTGACAGCTGAGAGCTTTGGGAGCTGGGGAGTGCAGGTGGGAGGGACAAGTCACTGCTCCTAATAAAATTACTGCAAAGTAGACCTGTAAGCTAAGGTATAAGATGTAATCCCAGATCTGCAATTTGCAGTTAGGTTGGTCCAAGAGGATTTAACATCAGGATCGTTATTTACTTCTTATTTTTTTGTAAAGGATAAGGTTAATAAAGTCTGTGCTTTGGTAAAACTACTGAGGGACACATTCGATGTGGGAAGGACTGCCTGTTCCCTGAAAATTTGAGCATGCCTTCTGGTTAATATTTTCTTGTTGAAATAGTGTGCCTCACCTGAGAAGAATGATTTAGAAAATACCTGCTGTGAGATGTAATTAGAGCATGAATCTGTGCAAAACTACGAGGCTGCTGAGACCTCCCCAGGAGCAGGAGGTGCTCGGTTCCTTTGCATGCCTGCAGAGGTTTAGGGTCCAAAAACATTCTCCGCTACTCGCGTCCTGCAGGTGATTATATGCACTAGGGCTGTAAATCATTCAGCAAAAAAAGTGGGTGGGAACCTGATTAGAACACACCGAGTAGGGAGGGAGACATAAATTACTTAAAAACTCTTTTCTGTCTGAGTCATGTATGCTTAAAACTACAACTGCAGCAAGGTTGAATGCGATCAAACAAAAATTCCATTGTAAGGGCTTTATGAAAACTGTTAAACTGTTTCAAGGAGTTCTGAGAGAGAATAATAAAGATTCTCTATTTGGCTACCTGCAGATGTAAAAATAAGTTATTTAATAGAGAGTTTAATTCACTAGTTATTACCCAACCTACACAACTTCAGCTGTGCAAAGAGAAAAAAAATCTGGGAATATCACATTATTTGCATTACCTTTTGATTAACACAGGTCTGAAGCCTCATAAGCAGTAAACCTGGGCTTTTAGTGAGCAGCAAAAACATCAGTTCTAGAACTGAGTCATTTTCCTCCAAAACCACATGCTTCCAGCTCATTAAACCCAACACTAATATTACCTAGGCTGAGGAGGAATAGCCAGCCCTTAGGTGTGCGTGGTGTAAATTTGGAGTTATGTTTCATCGATGACCCTGAAAAAGTGATCTGTCGACTCTGCTGACCAGATCCTCAGCCCTAGCTAGGTCCCCAGTACTTGATCCTGCACCCAGTGAAACCAGTGGGAAAACTGCCACCGCTTCAAGTGTGCTCAAGCCTCAAGTGTGGAATTGGATGGGTTTTTTTGTTTGGGGTGATGGATTTTTTGTTGTTGTCATTGTTCTGTTTTAACATGGTTCAAACAATTTTGACAGCTGATGAGTAACCTGGCCAGGAATAAGCTAGGGTGTAAGTGAAAAGAAGATTTCAAACCATCAGAGCAGTGTAAATAACCTGGACATGTTGGGAAAAAAAACTGCTTGCTTTTAACATTAGGTTTGAAAAGGTGGACAGGAATTTTACGTTTCAGTTTCTCCAGAAAAGCCAAAACCAGCCCAGTTACCCAGGAGTGTCGTACAAGGGAATTGTTCCTAAATGTTGAAAGAACATTCAATTTGAGGGAATTCCCCAGTTTCCAACAGAGTCCATGAAAATGGTCCTATTGAAAATGGGTTTTGGATCAGGCAGGGGTGGGCTGTGGTATTTTAAATTAATTAAGTTTGGTTTTTTTTAGTGGTAACCTCTGTGCTTATAGCTCTAAATAAGTTATATGCTGCTTCTAGTTGCGTAACTTCTGCAAGACTAAAGAAAGGAGATAACTGTGTTATGGAAGAGATAACAACCGAACTAAGCTTTTCTTTTCCTCACATAAATGATTGTTTGACATCATCAGTGTCAATTAAAGCTGAGCTGAAGGAATAAAACTAATAGGACCTACCTATTATAGAGCTGCATTCAGTGCTCCATAGTAAAGAACCACCTAAATATTTTAATTTTCTAAATAAGCTGTTTTATTTCAATCAGCCATGGGAAAAAAATTTCAAAAATAAAAGCAAGAATTGGACACCTACCCAGATTTTGGGCACTTCTCCCTGGATGCTCTGGAGCAGCGCTCTCTTTCACGCCCCTGTTTCCAGACCAGCTAATTAAACGTAGCTGCAAGCTCAGATGTTTCTCTGTTTTAAGCTGTTGTAATGCATTCTAGCCGACAGGAGCACAGCAAGCCCTTGGTGTTGTAGTTAACCCATGGGCAGTCGATAACCAACACTTAAGCTCCCAAGCTGTGCAAAACACACCTAACTCCTTTTTCTGGTAAACGTGCAGTCTAGGGACCATGGGTTTCCTTTCCTCTAAAAATGGGATACTTCCTTCCTTTCCCTTCACTCTTTCTCAGTCTCAGACTCATATTTTGGGAAAATATTTCAATTAGGATGAATCATTCACAACAACAGAAGGCCAGATCCTCAGTTGCCTTAAATCAGCGTAGCTCCGGGGAGGTTCTTCTGGCGGCCGTGCAGATGCAGCAGCTGAAGGGACAGCTTCGCTCTTCTGTCCTACGGACACCTCGGGCAGGCTCAACATCTGGTAGAAGCACTCTAATGTCAGAAATAAAAAAAGGCCTCCGCAACCTGCAAGGCTTACGTTTTGCTCTCCCTCCCTGCCCCAAAATTCCCTCCACACGTGGTATTTCAGATATGACAGATTGAAAATGATTTACACGTCACCTAATCTCTTGACCACTTGCAATCACAGATGCAGAAACTCTTTTATTTCAACTTTATTCCTGTCTTCTCCTCTTATCTCTGCCTAACACCTGCTTAAGCAAATATATTGCTTTTTATTCCTTTGGTTTCAGGGTCTTTCACTTCTTTATCTTGTCTTTTCGTTACAAATATTTTCCTATTGGTGTCTTTACTCTTGAAACGAAATCTGATTGTGAGAAAGTGTTCCTAAAAGAAGTTATTTCATCTTTTCTCTATGGTTTGAAAAACAGAAAACATAAAAAGAAAACAAAATGCCTCCTATCAAATGGCTTATTCACATTTTTTAAATGTTTTTTATTCTTCTTTTGTTCTACTGAGCAGGTGAGTCAAGAAATTTCCCAGCAAATTGTATGTGGGTTGACTCAGGAGATACAAACATTTTGCAACTTGTCATTAAGAACCCTTACTACAATGCCTAAAATAACTCCAGCTGGTACACCACAAACATTCTCACGACTACATTGGCAGATAGCTGAAAGCATCTGAGTACTCAGAGCATGAAGCAGTCAGTAAGGGAAATACTTCCCTTTTCTTCTTCCACAGCAGCTGTGTGTGTTACCTACCATAGTCTGGATGAAAGAAATGCAACAAATTACAGAATGAAGATCCAGCAGTTTTCCACTTACCTTGGGCATTCAGTCATTCTTCATCCTGATCTAAAGAAATCTACCTTTTCAGTACAGCTTTCCTTCCAATTAGTCCAGTGCATGGACTGGACATGTCTGGACTTATTGAAACTTCGGAGTTGCCAGGTGAAAGCTTGAGACAGACCCCAACAAATCAGCCTACTGTGAGCAGGGAGGCTGGAGAAGATGACCTACGCTGTTCTTTATGACTCTGTGAGGGTCAGCCTTGTATTTCAGACAATGTGCCTGACTTTTTTTTAAATGCAATACCGCATTTTTATCAGGCACCTGTTTAGCTTTTTAACTGGTGACCTGTTAAATCTCCATGTTGTGGGAAAGCCCCTACCATAACCTTACTCTTTAAAGCAAGGACAAATAGTAATTAGACTGACCAAAAATAATTTAAAAAGACAGGTAAGATTAAAATGAGAGGTTATTTTTTTGGGGGGGGGGCGGGCGGCATAAAACAGGAAAGCTTTTCAATTACCTCTTGGGCATAGTTAAGAAACAGAAGTAAGGTGACTTGTGGTCCTCAAATGGCCTGAGTGCATACTTCTCCCATCTCAAAGCCAGGGGATCAACCTTTTGTCTGATGGACTTTGCAGCTTGGAAAAATCTCTCTGATGGTGCTAGAAAGTGACAGACCTCCATTTTGCATTAAATTATACGATATTTTTCTGGATTATGGGCTAGACCTCTCCTTGGAGTGTGTTAACCCCTAGACTATACAATCGTTCTCATTTGCTCTTTACCAGTATCCTGCCAGATTTATTGAATTGTCCTAAGAAGGGCAATCTATGGAAGAAAAATCTACCCTCTGGTGATACAAGTTTGTAGCCATTCTGCTAAGGCAAAGCATGGATCAGAAAGTAAATCCCCTGCTTCTTCCTTCTCTTTGATTTTACCTAGTCTTCCAAATACATATGTACTTTTAAAGCATCAGAACTACTCAGAGAATTAAATTCAAATTCAAGACTATCGAATGGGCCAATGCACCATTTTTGCAGTGAATGAAATACTTGCTGAAAAGCTTTCACCAACCTTTACCCGTGGTGCATGGTATCTCAGGCTAGTTCTCTGAATTCCCTCATGTCCTTTGTCTTCATCTGTAGATTTTGGTAGCTGCCAACACATACTTTTCCTCCAAGGTCTTTACTGTGCTCGTGGCTGAATAGTCATGAACAACCACACCAAGTCCTCTTCTCTTTATAGCCCTAACTTCTCCCATTCCTGCAGGTATCACAGCCATTGAGATGCCCATTGATATAAGGCCATTCTGCACGACCTGTCAGTTGACCAAAAATTTTATAGTCATATTATATATGTACCACTGATTGCAAGATAATGTTCTTTGTTTCGCAGCAAAGGTGGCACCTGTCTGACAGAATCATGCATCTTTAGATTCCTTATCTCAGTTCTTAAATCTATCAGATGTATAAGACATCTATAGATGTATAAATGAGATCGGTGTTAAAGAGGAAGAAAGTAAGGTAGGTCAAGAAGTGTAGCTATTGGGAAAAGCTCCTGCCTGTGGTGATTATAAATTCTGTGCTAGAAAAAATCCTCCTGGATAATTTATAGCCCATGGTGGTGAAGAATATCTGATTTTAAACAGCAAAAGGAAAAGAATCTCTATTTCACACAGCAAGTGTGTGATCCAAAGAATATTGAAGTCAGCGGGCATTTTTCCATTGGTTTCAGCAGACTTTGTCAATGATGTAAAAGCGGTTACAGGGATTTTACTCAAATGTTCCAATATTTACCCTCTGGACTTGAAAGCAGCTGGAAAATTTCAGCCTAGAAAAAGGACTTAAAAAAAACCCAAGATGAGTAGCTGAAAAAAAAAATTATCTGCAGTCAAAACTATCACAACTGAACAGAAGTAACAAGAGGAGAAGTATGTGCTGGCTCTTTCAGAAGGAGTCACTACAAGCAAATATGACCGTGCCAGTATGACCCAAAGACAAACACTGAAAATCACTCAGGCCTTGATTGTGCAAAGATCTGTATGGTGGATAAGGAAGGGTTAAGGACAGCTGGCTTCAGATGTGCCAGAATTTGACATTACTACTGCTATTTGGATGCTTACATTTTAGCACATACTTCTGCCACTGGTAGCTGGAGGCTGCCATGTTCTGCTGTTGTCCTTGTAGACTTTACATCAGTGCCCTGATTGACTTTAACACATTTTGGATTAGACTCTGAATTAATTGTCCTTATGACACTTCTGATGTGAAGGAGGCAGATATTTTCCTTTACTAAAGTAGCTATGACCATAAACATTCCTTATTGGTGCGTACACTTTAGGTGAGCTTTCAATTTACTCTAAGAAACCAATCAACAGTGAAACAGAAAATATTACAGTCTACCTTTTGCAGAGAATATGAATAATGCTTGATACACCTTTCAGTAATATTAGGAAGAGTTAATTAAGACTACAAAAATATTTTCCAACCAGCTACATGATACTCATGGTCGAAGCATGGCCTTTAATGATGGTTTTACCATACACATGAAAGCTATTGATTCAGCAAAATGTGGTTTATTTTGAAACCACTTATAAAATCATTCTCTGAGTGCCAATAGGAGAGAAAAAACCTTCCTTCATTTCTTTCTTTCTCTCTTTCTTTCTTTTTTCTTTGTTTCTTTCCTTTCTTCCTTTCTTATTTTATTTTTGTTATTTCTTTCCTTTCTTTCTTTGTTATTTTCTTTTTTCTTTTCTTTTAATTCTTTCTTTTCTTTCTTTCTTCTTTCTTCTTTCTTTCTTTCATTTTTATTTTCTTTCATTTTTTCTTTCTATCACAGCTTTCAAAATACCTTTAAGCAAGTTTTCAAAATGTCTATGCAGCATACAACAAAAAATATGTGAAGTATCATATAATTTTTTAATATCTCATTGGATTACAGAAAGTAGTACAGATACCTCATGTGTTCACCAGGAGAAAAAAATAAGTTCATGTGTACATTAATGGGGGTGTTTGCAGGATTGGACTGAGGGAGAAAAAACCAGAACAGTAATCCAGAACAGCAAACAAAACCCCTCCTTTGAGGGAGCAGTGGGAAATGACAACATACTTTCATTTTCCTACCTCTGGGGAAAGACTTTCCAAACAGTTCTGGGCGTGATGTCCAAAAACTACATTCAAAGTAAAAGTATATAAACCACTACATTCAAAGAGCATAAAGCATCTGTCTTAAACTCACCAAGGTAAGGAAATTCAGAATTAAGGTTGTAACTCCATACTTAACTCACACCTTTGTAGCCAGCCCATATGGAACGACAGATCACCCACTGTTAAGAGACCACTGCAATTCCAGCTTTAATGTTGAATGTCTTTGCTCTTTAAGTGCTGAACTGGATCTGCAATGTCAACCTATTTGTTAGTTTTCTTTTTCTTTCTTTTTTTTTTTTTCCCCCAGTAATGTGAATTAAAGTAAATAAAATGTATGAAGACTGCATGTTTTGACTTAGCTTTACTTTTAATTTTTGTAGTCTATATTTTTTTTCCAATGATCAAATTTGAAGAAAAACTAATTATGGGAAAAAAACATGCTTTTTGGCTATGATCTTATGCCAAGTTTCAGTCCAGAGCAAAATTTTACAGTCATGTGAACCCCTAAAAAGAGAGGTTTATAATGGAAGCATTGACAAACCCTTAAGTACAGCAGGGCAAGTAGATGTCTCTATAATATTACTCAATAAGAAGCTTGTAATTACAGCTCTCAATAGAAGGGGGGAGTATAGGGGGAATGAAGGATTTTCCTCCATATGATATTTCTGGCATAATTTGTGCTGAAAATTTTCCAGGGTCTGTCAAGCCATAACCACAGCTCACTTCTCCAGTAACAAGATATTAATGATACCACTGTTTTTCACTATACTTCTAGAAAAAAAGTTCTTGTTTTCTTACCAAATCTATATTTTATTGCTTAATCTTCAATTATAGCTGAGAAAATGACTTTGAAAATTCTGTGATTTGTGAAAATGGTCCTTCTCTTGTGAGAGGAAAATGTGACATTTCAGTAAAATCACGCTTCATTCCAAGGAAATGGATTTTGTGGGCTTTTATTGTGTGAGTTCAAAATCTCCAATGTCAAGTCCTTTGAAACTATGCTCTTTATCAAAATTTAAACAGGTATAAAAACTTTTCAGTGATTCATTCAGTCATGCTACCCAGCTGCAGCTTCATCTTTAAAACTTTAATGCTACGATCTTCCATGTGTAATTCTTTCCACCTTACATTAAAGATCACCCTTGTCTGCTAGGATGTGTTACTCTTTCTCCAACATCAAG
Organism: Cariama cristata; assembly: GCF_000690535.1. Classification (NCBI taxonomy): domain Eukaryota; kingdom Metazoa; phylum Chordata; class Aves; order Cariamiformes; family Cariamidae; genus Cariama; species Cariama cristata. The sequence continues at coordinate 106,579 of NW_009613336.1, forward strand.
ATTCTTGTAGCATCCTCTGGGGAAGAATAACCACAGAACGGTCCTTCCAAACAACTTTTCAGGATGGGACCACATGGAAGAATATTGTAATTGGGATCTCCTATAGGATATCCATCTCTAGGATAGGCAGGACGGAGGGGGAAGGAAAAGGAGAGAGATCATATAGTAATTTCATACACAGAGAGACATGGAAAGACAGGTTAAAATTAGTAGCAGAGTGGAAATGGACAGAAATATAAATTAAGGCACTCCAGTGAGGTCAAAGACTGTGAAGGAAAAAGGCGTAGGTTTTGGCAACTGTTTCTGAAGATGAAGGTCCTTTTTTCATTGCACACTAATGGCCACTGTACTTGGCCCTCACTCAGGTCACGTTCCCATTAACCTGACTTTGAGCTGTTCTTTTTCCGTATTCTCTTTGATTTACAACACTTTAAGTAAACTGAGATTATGTCCCCTGAAACCAAGAGAGTTTTATGCCAGCATAAATCTGATCTAGCTGAGAAGGCAGCTCAAATTTGAGGACATTAGGATTTGGCTTAAAATGACAGTATTTAAAAAAACACAAAATTAAGTCCCTCCTAACAAACCTTGTATAGGAAAGACAAATAACGCCACCTCAGAGCCTGCTCTCCAGGCGTGCTGTACATGCTCATTGCTAAGCCCCACAGGTACTCCTTTTTCCTCGCTGCTGAAATACTGACTGCCTCTCCCGTTACTCTCCACTGGATGAAAGGCTGGCAGTGGTGTAAAATGAAGGCTAAATGCCTTTAATACAATTAGGTAAAATCCCCTCGGCACAGGCGCTGAAGAAAAGACCATCTTCCCCACCAGCCCCAGTCCACGAGAGGCACGGCAGCAGCCACGGAGGGTGATGCTCTGGGAAGCGTTCCAGTTGCCTTCAGAGCTGGTAAGATTTTGCTGGACAAAGTTGTACACTCAGGAGGCCAGGAATAAGGACATCCCTTGATGGTTTAACAACCCCTTCACCTCCCAGCCTCATCAGGGCGAGTGTTGTGGTCTGCACCTCGCATAACAACTGCATCGTCCCAGGGCCAGAGGGGACTGACTGCACAGACCCAGCTGCGTTGACTGCTTGTGACTGCATTGACATTGAGGCCACAGGTTGCCCCAGGGCTGCCCCATATTATTTGTCCTCCAAAACTGTTGTTGAACTACAGCATGTATTTTACCTTCCATATGTTCTTCTTTTTGGACAACAATATAAGATCATATAAAAACTCACATACAAATCACATGCTTGCAGGTGTACGTGGAAACATGCCAGCTATATTATGCTCAGAAAATGATAAACCAACCACTTGGTTTAATGGCCCATCCATCTTTTTCGGTTGCTATTCCACCTAGCTATATTTATTCCCATCTCTAACAGTATATGGAATTTCTTCTTTAAAGGCGAAGGTTTTTTAGTACATTCTGTCCTATAGTTGCAAATTAGGTAAACAATTCTGTAACTGTGGCCCAGCCTCTACTAGAAGTTTTGATTTGGGTTCAGTTAAAGCTTCCAGTGAACAGTAATAATCTGTCATAATATCAAAAGCATGAACAAAATGGAAGAAAATGGTTCTACTTCCGTAAGCCACCTGAGAATCCACCCATATGCTCACAGGCATACGTACATTTGGGGTCTGTTGCTCGTTTACCTCCAGGATGGCTAAGACCATTTCAGCACAGAAATGTCAGGCAGTCCTATGACAAATCCAGGTTGGGTCCTGTGAGTTTAAAATGTCAGGCAAAAGAAACGGAAAAGGGTAAACTCCTGAAAACGATTTCAACTCAACCAGAATATTCACCCTGTACAATGGTTGGCATTCATGCAACAACAAAAATGTTTATATGTTTACCACAGTGGAACAGCAAATGCAATATATATGCAGTTTTGCCTTGAAAAGTTATGTTGGTGATGCAATAATAATTTTTTGAATGGGCAAGATTTAGGTTTATAACCCTAATACCATTAAGATTTAAATTTCTAAAGCTGTAATTTCTCCTGAGTGTTTAAAGGAGAAGGAAGAGAGGGAAAAAAGACAAAGAAAATTCGTAGTAGCACTGGTAAGCACATACCACGAGCCGCATTCCC
>NW_009613336.1:108686-112180 GCF_000690535.1 Cariama cristata
TTTTCCTCAGCCCCTCTTGGGAGGCTCTTGCTTAAGGATTCCTCATGACATGATGGGTTGTGTGTAGGTGTCTGTAAGGGACACGTGCTCCTGTAGGTCCACAGCAACGAGAACAGAGCTGAAGTGACAGACCCAACAAAGCCTACGAGCCCTGGTAGCTGTTTTGGTGGCCTTGAGGGGAAAAAATTCAGGAAGAATCTACCTTAGCTGCTTGGACTTCTGAAGTCATAGCTGTGCTTGTATAAAGCACAGATACATATAGATTTCAGATAAATACCTCCCCGAACAACAAGAGCTGTTTTACTGTGGGTAGGGACAACTGCCTTTGATGGGCTATTTCTTTCTTCTGTGCAAGGACATTTTGGATCTTGTCCCCAGATTGCAGCAAAATAATGCATTTACTAAACTTGCTGAGACCATTCCTCCCTTGGACATCCTCCCTGGGACAGTATCAAGTCCTGCGGAAAAACTGATGGGTTGACAGTGAACCTCCTGCCGTGTTTTGCATGTTAGCCCAATCGTCCACGAAATCGTTGCAAAACTCCCAGCTCAGTGTACAAATCACTGCGATGGTCAGGGCTCGACTTCACAGCTTGCTTTCTGTGTTCGTGGTGCTTAGGGACATGGTTTAGTGGTGAACTTGGTAGTATTAGGTTTACAGTTGGATCCAATGACCTTACAGGTCTTTTCCAACCTAAGTGATTTTATGATTCTATGATTTTATGTTTTTTTTTTTTTTTTTTTTTTTTTTTTTTTTTTTTTTTTTGGTGGGGGAAAGTCAGCCAGCAGCACCTGAAAAGGCTAGAGAGTATTGTATCCCTTTCTCCTCGAGTATTACATGCGGTTCTGGTTTTCCATATCAAAAACATAAAACTAGAAGAGGGAAAAGTGACAAGGATATAGACAAAGATATTGAAAAAGAGGTGGAGAAACTTCCGCAGGAGCACTGAAGGACCTTTTCAGCCCCAAAAAGAGATATAGCACATACACTAGTAGTGCACATGCTAAAAGTCTAAGTAGGCATAAACAACTCAGAGAATATAATTAGGAAAAGATTGTTTACACTGTCTCAATACAAAAACAGGGGAAATATCGAACAAAAAGATCAGTTGTCAGGGTGAAAGCGTACTAACGGTGATACCTACTGGTACGTGTAAAGTCTTTGTGGAAATTGTTGCGGACGTTGTGTAGCCCACCAGTTTTCTGCGACTGGTGAAATCATTGGCAATACAATCCACTGAGGGCTGTTAAAACAAACCTCCCATCTCTGGCTCAGAAATCCCTGAATTGCAGGTCACCTAGATAGGGAGAAAAATCTAAGTGAAACGTTGTCTATCACAGACACCCGGGTGAAGGAGGGAGAAGCCAGGGCTAACTTCCTTACAGATTTACAAGTGATTTCTAATCTCTCTGGATGTTTCTATGATAGACAGAAAGACTGCTCTGACTGGCCTTACCTCAGGAGTAATGTTAACTGAGTTTAAAATTTCGTAGGGAGAAGATAAAGCAATAGTGAACTAAAACACCTCATAAAAATAAAAACATAAGAAATAAAATCAGGAATCCATAGAACTTTCTAGGATTAACCCATGCATTTCTGGCAGGGGAAGAAGGGAAGATTATTTGGAATCTCTGCTGAAACTTTTATATAAAAAAGCTATAATCCATGCTATATTTAGATGATTCTTGAAATTATTAAGCTGGAAAAGCCCATGGATACCCAGTGCCAAAATCCACAGCGATTCCAACTCCTTAATGGAAAAGTTCTGAGAATCTCAGCAAAACATTTTATTTTGTAAAATAGCAGTAGAGAAGGCAAATCGATGAGCAACTGATAATGCAGAGAGGATAAAGTGTAAGAAATTTCACGTCTGTAACCAGAGGACTGGCAGAGGAGAAAAGAGAAAGTACCTTCTATGACACTCATTTTCTACAGAAGAAAAAATACCCCGTGAGTCACCACGGCACTCCACTGCCTGCCACGTTAATTGTTAAAGCAGGAAACATCACAAGGAAATGTGAAGAGCCAGAAGCAGGAGAGACATTCCTGAAAAAGCTGGGAAGTGAATTGCATTACGAGTTGGACTCCAACAAAGATGAACTCGCTGAACCTGGAGAAATACCTTAAGACTGCTACCCAGTAATGAAAAAAAGCTAATTGGAAAAAGATTTAAAGGAATAAGGAATCTCTGGAGGAAAAGAGAGGAAATAAAAAGACAAAAAGCAGCATAATATGCAACAGAAAAAAGGAAAGTATTCCAGGTGAAAGTCAGTGCAATTCATGGTATTATTATCATTATAGCAATATATTGCACCCTTGAAATACCTCTTCCTCTAAGGTTTTGGGTCAGCTGCATGAGATGTAGGTATTTCGGTTTTGTGTCTAGAGTTAGGGCAGATAAATGCCGTGCTGGGTCTTCAGCACCCTTAGAAATTTGCAACGACTGGACTCTAGTCAGATTCTGCAGCCCTAGGATTTCTTTACTCTACTTTATTTTTTGCTCTTTACTCTTTCTTCACTTTTTGCTGGAAAAAAAAATCTGGAAAGAACAGCACTGTACTAGATGTTATTATCACTCTGTAGGTGTCGCACATTACTTTATGATATAGAAGATCTGAGATCAAATCTTTAGTCTAAGTCAAAGAACAGGCTTGAATCTTGTTCTTCCATAAGCAGAGTCTGTGCCCTCACTGTTGGCATGTCTATGGATTTGCTACTTCCCTCTCCCATTTTGATTAGAAGCCTAATCTTGGAGATGAAAAAACACTATCCAAATCATTTTCTGTTAAAGTTATGTCAAAACTAGCACAACCTCACAAAAAAATTGTGAAACTTCTGAATTGCTAATAGAGAATTTGGCCCGATCCTGTGATCTCAGCACCGCACTTTCACTTTGGAGGGACTCTGATAAAGCAAGTGCTTCCTGATCCGCATCGTCTCTGAAGAAATCCCGTGTTTACCTGTGAGAACAGCTGTTGTGCAGTTAGTGGTATGAAGTCCTTGTTAGCTATGCTGCTATTAATACGTGCTTTTCTGGGAGTATGCATTGTTTTTCCTTTGGTTTCATGACCTTTCTTCTTCTCTTCAGATAGGGTTTAATTTCTCCTACTAATTTGCCTCTTTTTGGAGAAGAAATGTATTTAATTAAAATACAATACATTAATGGGGAGGAATGAAGATTCAGCTAATCAGGAATTATATGTCATGCTGGTTTTGTGGGAACATGATAGACTTTGACTGGGATACTTCCAATCTCAGACTTAAAGGTGGAGTGAACTAACTTCTTTAGGTCTCCAAAAAAAAAATAGTAATAGCTCCTCGTCTTGTCTTCCAAAGCAAATGCTTAGTACTTGAAGGAGCGGTAACCCTAAGAGGTTCAGGGCTTTTCTTTCACTTCCTCTTGGAGTTGTTGTTACAGCAAAACAATAATGATGTGAAGAAGGAATAAATTATGGCATGGAGACCGGACGAGGTAACAGCTGAGAGAGAAGCA
>NW_009613336.1:112192-163456 GCF_000690535.1 Cariama cristata
TGTGAGCCATAGTATTAACTCTTCAGTCTGGTGGAAGGGATTTTAACTATATGTCTAAAACTCTGGGACTTTGCAGCGTGAATAAAAATTTCAGATCAGCGTAACATTAACATGAAACTGTCATTAGAGGTTAAGTAACAGAGTTTGACCCAGTGCCTTTTACCGTTGCTAGAAAGATTGTGCTCACTCTATTTTGTTTTTATTTAAACCAGATAATATTTTGAGCTTTATTTTAACAACTTTAAGAAAATTCTAAACATTTGAAGGGTGGTCGTGGTTTTTTTTTTTCCATTTTTTGTCAATCTGCAAAAGGTTATGCCTCGGGCAAACTTTGAGGGGAACAGGAGGTCCCTTGTCATCTCTTTGTAACATAGTGGTCATTACATTTAGCCTCAGATTTATAGAAAAGTCCCTTTCTAGCCTCACAATTGCAGTGAAAATGGGCAAATCAGTGGTAATTAAGCACTTAAAAACAGTTTTATTTGTTTATAGATCTTCTGGCTCTTAGGTTTGAAGAAGTACTAAGGAAAAAGTATATTAAGTCCAGGTTTTTAGTGAGAAGATGACTTTTCTTACAATGGGACAAAAACTGTAACAAGTAAAGGAGAAACTGAAAAACTGTGATTTCCAAATGGAACGTTACAAAGTACCTGTAATAAGAGACCCAAGAGAAATGCTTTGGTAAACACTTCTATGATGTTTGAGAATATGAATGCAGCGTCTGCTTCTGAATGCCTAATTTACCCTGACTCCTTGCAGCCATGATAGAAAGACAAGGCGAAAAGCCACAGTCTCAGTTTTCCTAAAAGGAGAGCACAGGCATACTTGCCATGTGGGAACGATAACGACAAACTGAAATAATTCGATTAGTTGTCAGTTTGTATCAGCTGAAGGCTTGTCTACACCTGATATTTTTTTTATCTTCTTAGCTTGTACTCTTCGATGTTAAAATACCTAGTGTTCTCAAACAATATTCTTGTTGCCAGTCCACTGTTTTCATGTACAATAATAAATCCGTGGTGGAAGTCGCTTTCAGTGAGAGGTAATGTTTTCCACAGCAGTCAAGTTTATTTGTAAAGGGTGGCTGAGCATGTGCCAAGTCCTTTACTGCAGTCCCCTGCTACTGCCAGGTCATGCTGGCCAGGCCAAACTATGCTATTCAATACTTTACAGCCACGGTCTATTCTGCATGAGCTCCGGTACCTGGATCAGATCACACGCCTCAGTTTATGCCCAAGGTTGTGGACTTTAGTTCTCACATGCAATTGTGTCAGTGCTCAGCTTTCTAGGTAGCCATCTGAACAAAACCCAGGTCAAGACCATGTCACAATAAAGGCCCTCTAGATGCATATAGACGTGTGAAAGAAAGCAACATGTTTTACAGGAGACTTCACTAAATGAATATCTACTATAAGATAGTATAGTACCTTATATAGAAGATATTATATATCTTGTATAAGATATATATACTGTACACTTGTGTGAGATCCCATTGCTGAGGCGTTGCATTTGGTTGGCCCCAAGCACACCTCTGTGGTTGCCACCCATGACATGGGATGGTCAAAGTTCATCACCGAAATCCAGGATCTGCCTGGAGCAGCAGAAGTTCAGGGGATCACAGCCATAAGGTCTTCACCTGAGCTGCAGGGGCAACTCTGCCTGGGGGAGAGTCACTTGCAGGAACTAGCATAGGCAGGGAGATGTTAGCACCTTGGTGCTGTGCTACCAGGTGTCTGCCACTGTAGGATGTGCTTCTTTGCTTCTTTTTATCTTCTGGCCTTTCTCTCCCTGACATTTGTTTCATAAAACACAGGCTGAATGCAGGGAAGTGCTGGGTAGAAAAGTGGGTCAACTCCATTGCTTAGTGTATGTGAGCAATTAATGTGCTCTCTATTGCCTCATACTGAGAGGAAGCAAACCCTTTTATCTGCATATTCCTTTGACATTACCTGGCATATATCCAGGAGCTGTACCAGAGATATACAGGCTTCCCAGTTCTTTTCTTTGTATTGCTGCATCCATACCCCATATCAATGTCGCTTGCTGCCCCCTCCCCATACTTTGGCATTTGCTCTTCTACTTCCTTCTTCTTCCTACCTCCAAAGCCCCAAACTAGGCTCAGCCAAAATGGTGGCACTGTGTGGATTAAGTATTAATTTTAAGTGAAGTATACTTTTCCCTGTTGTAGTAGTTACAGTGGGGGGGCGAAAAAAAAAGTGTTCTAAGCCTTTAACCAACATGAAGTATGATATGGTAAACCAGCCAAGTCACACAACACAAATGTTTCCAGCAGAGAAAGGTATTTCAGTTACTGCAGAATTCTAGCTATTTTGCAGCACCCAGTATGTTGATCCACGAGTGTTTTCTTTTTAGAAAAACAAGCCAAAGAACATGCTTTAATTTGATGCACAGATTGCGTGGCAATGCAGTTCGCTTGGCATTTTCCATAGTGCCTGTAACTCTTTTACCCTTTTTCTCAGCTCTGAAAACGCCATTCTGGCAAATGATATCACTACGTAGCTTCTCAGCTGGACCGGTGTCTCTTCAATAGACGACGTTTTCGTTGCTGGAGGACACACCTAACGTGTTTCATTCTCCAAAGCGAGGACAACCTACTGAAGTGTCCCTGCAGTTATCAGCCTCTTTCAGCAGCACTGCCTTTAGAAAAAAAAAGTTATATGCACCCTGAGGGAGCAATAAAGAGTTGGAAAAAGGGAATGAAGGAAAGAGAGAGAAAGAAAGAGAGAAAGACAAGACACGGTAGAGTCGTCACAGAGACAGCTGAGGAGGATAATGAAAGGGTAAAGAGGTTCCCTGGAAAGCTTGGTAGATACCATGACAGGGCACTGTAAAACAGCCTATATAAACCTCTCCTGTTTAATTTGTGTTTAAGGTTTTAACTTGGCACATGATTGTGCGTGTTTAATAATACTTCTTACTGGTCACAGTTGTGTGTTTAATCCTTTTCTTTTCTACTGTTCATAGCATTTAATTTCACATCCTAGTTATTATTTATTAAAAATTCATTGAAAATGTCTTTGCATTCATGGATTCCAGTCTTGAGCGATTCATTGAAATGCCTACCTTCACTTCACTAGTTCATTAAACAATTCATTAAAATGCCTGCATTCACTGAACCTTCAGATGCTTTATTTTAATCTCCAAATGTGCACAGTGTTAAAATCCCTGTACACAGTACACTAAAATCCCCACATGAAGCATGATAAAAGTTTTATAACATTGTACCTACCCCTTAATACACATGTTAATCACAATGAAATCTTATATGGAAAGTTGTGCACATTGTTCACAAGTGGCCTTTAAACTTTAGAGGGAGTGGAATACATTCCTCATTTTATTCCTACCAATAAATGCAGCATCTCAGTGTAAACTCTTCACTGGGTCACCAGTCCAGCCATCTGCACGCTCCTTTCCTTAATTTCACAAAAGTTGAACAAGTCTGAGCAAAGAGCTATTGTAAGAGCTTGGGTTCCCTTAACAGCCTCTCCCTTTCCACCTCATATGTTGTTACTTCCTAGGCTCTGAAGCTAGTGCATCACCAAAAACCTGTTTGCATCCAACTCTACAGAACTGCTCACCAGGGTTTCTTACATGCTGCCTCAAAAATGCCAGTAGAGTGGATGGGATGAAACATGAGATACGCACAGTTTGGCCTCCACCCCTCTGAATTGCTTTGTCTTCAGGTCAGCCTCCCAGAACATGTAATACACAAAATGCCAGATGCAAATGCAAGATGTGTACAGCACAACGGCAGAGCAAGGGGGCTTTGAAAGCTTGACCAGAAAAAGGAGGGCTGATTTCAAAATGTCCCAGTGCTGGGTGGATGCAAACTACTCCAAGTGAAAGAAGACGAGCTGCAGGACAGCATGGCATGCGCTGCACATGGAACTGTCCTTGTGAGTCACTCGGTGGAGGTTTGGAAAAGCTGGACCATGTTTCAATTATAAACATGTGCTAAGAATGGAGATGTATCCTCCAGATGAGTGCCTGAATAATTTACAGCTTCTCTCTCAGTGAGACTCCCCTGTAATGTCTTCTTATATAAATATTAGTTTTTGCAAACATAGGGATTGAAAGCCATCTGGCCAACTCTATATTTCTTTGCTTAGAAGTGATGGTAATGTAGCACTTCTTACAAAGTGTGAAGGCTTGGCTTTCAATGTCCATTTCTGCTTTCATCTTCATTTGTTATCTACCAGAAGATGTTATGAAGACTTCAAAATATCAAGCCACACAATATGATGGTCAAAATGTTTGGGTAGAAAGTTTAATTTTAAAGAATACAAAAGGCTACATTTGTAGGAAAAACAAGCAGACAGGATTAAAAAAACTTTGGTCTGAGGAATGACCAGAGTAAATACAGATCTGTGGTGTGTGAATGAACACCTGATTGTATTTCCTTGCTTGGTGGTGAAATAAGAACAGTTCTACATTTTGGAGGAAAGAATCTTCCACGTTATCAAATAGACATGTGTCATAGAAATAATGAATATCCTTAGATTCAGACCAGAACAGCAGGAACCAAAGAGTAAAGAACAAGAATTTGTATTTATATATTTTTTGGCAAAATATGGCAAATTATATGCTTACTTTGCATATTCATAGACTATGACTATGTCTGACAACTGGATAAATCTTTTGTTTACGTGGTTAATGGTCATTGTTCTCACGCATCATTGAACAGTATGTGCAATGATCTATAATTATTTTTCATAAATGTGAAGTCTATGACTGTTTAACAAAGTTTTCAAGAAATTATTCCTGGTATGGATTTCCATAGCATATAAAATCTTCCCAGTTGTAGTTTTTAAAACCCGTCAGCCTCTCAGCATTGGGAGAATGGTGTTATTTTCTGACTTCTTCAAGCTATGAGTGTGGAGCAGCATCCTTTCTGGGAAGCCTGGGGACAAATTACTCCCACTGGGTAGAATTGAGCAATGCTTTTGAATAGTCAGTTCATCAAAAATGCAATTTGGAGGATACTGAAATGATTTGTGACAAATCAAGCCATAATTTCAGCCTAAAAAAAAAAAAAAAAAAAGGAGGAGGGAAAGGGGAAAGAAGAGCTGAAAAGTTGAAAAATAAGCCATGAATTTTCATTTTGAAACTGATCAACAGGTTAGGAAAAAAGAGTGTTAAAGGAACAAGACAAAGAAGAGCTAAAGAACCCCAAACAATTCAGTTCAACCTAACACAATTTCTTTTTGTTGCTCAGTCAACAAACAGACAATTCTGATAATGATTTAGTCCTGCTCCCAAGGGACTGGTAGCAAGCAGAGTCTTGAGGCAGCCTGTTCCCTTGCACAGCTATCCTGTCCCATGTGCTGGGTGGAAACAGTAGAGCTCTAACATCACCTCCTTTTAGCTTCACTTCAGTTGCCTCATTCCTCGAACTTTTGTAAGGGCCAGGATTACACCTGTGACTTGGCTTTGCAGAAGTAAAGAACAAACTTTTTGCATAAACTGCAGTGCTCCCACCTATCTCTTCCCTGAAAGCTGTTCCAGAGCCTGTCAAAACCTGTGTCTTCAGGGTCGGAGGGTTAATCTATTCAGTGTTGGCATCTCTATGGACCTGGACACGGTGAGTCACACGCTGGACTTTGTAATCCCATCCTGAAAATATATTTCTTTACAGAGGAAAAAAGGACGTTGGTCTGTTCCACAAAACAACTGAAACAACTCGCTGCACAAACTAGGCTAGCGAGTAGTTATTTTGGCAAATATGTGTTTTTGAAGATTTGGATTTTTTTTTCCTACATAGCATCAAATATCGTGTCTGTTCAGCAGCCTGAGACATGTTTGCAGCATTGACTGTAGAAATTGCTTTTAACTATTACTCTTCTGTGCCAGGTTTGACAGAAACTAGTTCTTGCTTCCCCCATCTTTGTATGGGCAGTATCTTCCTCTTTATGCTAAAAAGAAAGTCACGTTTATAATATACCTTCATTTTCATTAGGGAGCCTATTTGTGACATGGATAATTCATTGTTCTGCAGATCAGCAGCACTTCATGGTTTCACATTCACTGTCCTCCTCAACTGTCCATGTTGAATGTGATGGTATGGGATGTCCTGCGTTCAGACTCCTCTTTTTCTGCAAATGTATAATTTGGCAAACCATTGCATGTGTATTACTTCACGGTACTATGAAGAACTTCCTGGCAGCTGAATTCTCTTTTAACAACATTTTGCAAATCAACCAAAATTTATGCCCAGCAGAAGACTGATATTAAAAAATATCTTGCCGATGACCGTATGCCATTAATGGTTCTTGCTTTCACTCTTATACTGCAGATTTTCTTTTATCCTGTGTCTGTCTGGAAGCTTATTTGTGAACAGCAGCTCATTCAGTTGTTTACATAAACATAAAGTTCAAATTCACTTTAGAAAGTAGTTGATTTCAGAACTGAACAGAGCTAATAAGAACTATGAAGGTTTCTATTAAATTCTATTTTTACCAACATATCAGATCTTGATTTCGAATGTGAGGTTGCGTGTGTATAGCAATATATTGCATACTAATTTCCTCCAGATATGCCCTTAGAGGGATAATAAATCTAGTCTTTCAATCCATCCAGAACCTTTACTTTAAATGCCTGCAATTTTTCATCTTGATGGCAGTGGGTGTAATCCAAAGCCCAGTGAAGTCAACAGGAGTCTGTTCGTCAAGTGTTTGGAATATGGGCCAAGGATCTGTCTTGCTGTTTTTTTAAAGGCAAGTTATTCATATGATAACCCAGAAAGTCCGTCATCATTATTTTGTTCAAGTTCCTTACTGAAACACAATTGCTATTATGAGAGCTTAATGGTTAGGTTTTGTTTAAGCAGGAGAATACAACAACGTGCCTTTGGAGTGAACTCAAGGTGGCATTTCTGTAGACACCAATTTTACCAGAAGCTCTTAAGATTTTGTGAGTGTGTGAAATGGACGGCAAGTACTAGGTGAAAAATAGCACCTCTAGCTGCCCATCCTGCAGTCTCACAGACTTTTTCTGCCGTGAAAATTATTCATTTGTCTATTTGTTCCATTGCATGTGCTGAAGACATGTTGAATGGACAGAGACTATTTATGGAAAATTTTCTTTAGAAAAATCTTCCTAGCATGTTACTGAAATATAGTGGTTCCTGTAACCAGTTTTCTGGATGCTGTATAAAAAGTTTGGCTTTGTTTTTATACAGTTGTCATTTACACAGAAAGTCTTTGTTTGTTAGTTGTCAGCTGCTCTGGGCAAAGAGTGTATGGTATTTCACGAACTCCCAAAGTGACATGCTGGATGAATACTGCCAAACTGAGACAGGACAATCACCTAAAAGTTACGGCAGAGCTTCACGGAAAAAAGATTTACTAGGTCACCTAGTCCATGTTCTTATCCCTCCCAGCAGAGAGTATTAGACATCATGCACTCCTATTTTAAGTGTCCAAAGCAACAGATTTGAACAGCTTCTGTAGCTTCACAACCTTCTTTCACTTATCAGTTTAGTTTCATCCTGTTGTGCCTGGTTAATTCTTGCTGTAGCACCCAGCGTCTTCTTGTTTCCCTGGCGACTTCTTTGTTTCTACACATGTATTTGCCAAATTTTGAACTGCAGCTGACATTTATTTAGCAAGGAAAATAATTTTGAGATTATGACCCCTTAGACTATCCATGCTCTTGTTCTCCGACAGCTGGATTTTATCACTTGCTCCCATGTTCTTCCACTCTCTCTGTTCTTGCCCTTGTCCTTTCCCTGTCTCTCAGACTCACTTATAGCCTGTGTTATGTTCAAGCATGGGAAAGCAGACTTGATATCTTCAGATCAGGATGTGCCTAAAAATATGTCCTATCGAGATACTATGTTGTACAGTCTGATTTTTAGATTTGATGCAGAAATCTCTGTATGAAGTTTTGTGCCTTATGTTATGAAGGAGGAAAGGCAGAATATTCATGAATGCTCCTTCAGACTATAATGCTTCTGTGCTTCATGCATTGCTATAGCACCTTACAAAGTGAAGTGAACTGAGTTCCTTGGTCAAACAGCAACACTTACTAAAAATATTACAACTTATAAATGAGTACAGTAACCTGAGTTCTAGAACAGCCTTCAAGCACTTGATGCTGTTACTAGTCATGCTCTCCTAAAATAAAAAAACCCATTGGTTTTCTGAACTGCATCATGAACCTTACTCCCTCCACAAAAGAGTCCAGACACTGTCATGTAACCATTTTCGTTGTCCAATTTTATTTGTCATAAGCAATCCCCAGACAGAAGAGACATTAGCTAGGTTTGAAAATATTTTTCTTTGACATTATCCAAACTGAGTTTTCAACAAGGGCTGATCATATCTCAGCTTGCCTGGCTTCCTAACTGCCATCAGGATGTTTTTGTGCCAGTTGGCTTTGGGACTTGTTCTATCATAACTTAATATGAGAGCATTTGGTTTTGCGCTGAAAGATGTTGATGCTTTAAAGTTTTGTGAGGACAGCAGCCGCCGCCTCTGCTTCCCCGCCAGCAGACAAATGCCCAGCAGGTGCCCAGACTTTGAAACGTATCTCAGGGTTAGAGAGTTATCCAGAAACTTTCTACACATCAGGACAGGGAAGTACTGGGTGGTTTTAGCCACTTTGGTCAGAGATACTTTCTAGAGGACCCCTTTCTTGTTTACATGGTTTATGTGACTTTCCCTGCCTGAAGAAAAATGGTTTCCACATCCTTTAGCTACCTTAAAACACATTCATTCCTTTCATCTCACAAGTATACTCCAATACGCAGTGCGCTTTACATATAACGGTCCGTCTATGATTGTATCTTGACCCTGCGGTACGATAAACTCAGATTCCTGATTCCTGTCTGGCATCCTGCAGTGCTTTTGGTCACTGGTTTCCTTAACCAGACGCTCACTGTTGCCCTCTTTATTATCGAGGACTGTTGGGTTTTACTGATTTCCCAGATATTTTACAGTAACTCTTAGCTCTGTTCTCCTCAGGTCACCTGTATTTTTCTGGACTTTCTCCTTTAGCTGCCTGTATGTTTTGGCAAAACTTTTGTATTTCTTAAGATTTCTGAAGTTCTATACGTTACTTCCTGCTGTCTCTGTAGTTTACCGCTGCAGGAATGGTGACTGATCATTGAGCTGGATTTACTTTTTACGTGTATTTTCTTTCCTCTTTTGTATTAATTTTGGAAGGGAAGAGTTAAATATTTTGTTTCTTTTTTGGCATTGGCAAGGGCCACGCCTTTTCAACACTGATTCTGCAGATGACATTTTGCATATGGCATATCCAATCATCCTCTTCGTGAACCGAACCTTTATCTTTGGAAAGATACAAGGGAAGCAACCATGCCAGCCTGCTAATTAAGTCAAGGGCAAGTGTCTGTAATAGCTGATTTATGTGCCATGTTGTGCTGCATATTATTGTGCTCTGAGAATATTCTTTATTCAGTCAAAGTAGGTGAATCAATAAGGACACCACTTTTTAAAAGATATTCTATACAGGAAAACATTTTGGATAGTTGTAGGTAGATTAAAAAGCAGCATGATACAGATGGAGCAAAAGAGAGTCTGCAGGACCTAATGTGATTTTGCAGTTACCTAACTAATCAAATGAAATAAAAATATGCCGTGCAGAGTTCAGGTACTATTTTGCCAAGTGTTCAGCCTGGTACAGGATCCTTGCCACGAAGGTCCTAGGCGAGAGCACGAATGTGACACGGGCTAGGGTGGGATTTTCTAGAATGCCAGGGCTCTTTCACGGTAACAGCCAGTGTCTTTGCTTTGACAATGTGGTAGCTTGCTCCTGCACACGGTTTTCTATGAGATATTCAATGTACCCCCAAAGTAGCAGCACGGGGTAACAATGAGCTGCTCATTACTCGGGTAAGAAGCAGAATTCTAGGACAGCACTCCCTCCTCGCTCCTTCTTTCCAGGTTTCTGCTCAAGCTTCTACCACTCCTGTTTATGCAGAGAAGCGCCCTTGCTCTCCAAGTAATTTGGAGAAAAAAAACCCCAACACTGAAAGAGGGACGTGATTACAGTAAGGGTAGTTCATCAGGAGTGATAGGGACAGAACTGACCACCCAGCACGGTAAAAGGCCACTGCCTTTTCTTAGTCATACATTATCCCAGGATAACTGGAAGGGGTTCCTGAGTATCTCAAGGGTCTGCAGTATTCTGTCTTTTCAAAGTCTTTTTTTCAGTTGTTTTCCAATTTTCCTTTCCTCCACCTCTGAGCAAAAAATAAAAATGGGTTAGAGAGATCTTTGCTTTCCATGGGGGTTGGAACTGGAACATGTTAGCATGCTTTTTACCCACTCCCAGCATTTCTTTCATTCTTTCCACAAGTCCAGCACTTTCTCTGCTTTTCAGAATGCTTCGGACTGAAACTACTCAATGGTAGATGTTTTCGTACTTTAGGGCTTAAAAATAGAAGCAGCTTTAATGAATCCAATATGCTCAAAGAGCAAACATTATGTTTTCTGATATCCTTAAGGGAGGTATACTAACTTTAGGTTAGTATACCACTTGTAAACAACCACACCCATTGCTTTGCACAGAGTAGTTCATTTTCTGGTCAAAAAATCATAATGTAGTTATGAAGGAATATCTATTAACTTCCAAAGTCACTTTTGAAAGACTGTATTATTGCCAGTTTACGCCCATGCCCTACTCATGTTAAAAAATAAGTCACATGAGTCACAACAGCCATGTCACTGGTTATAAAGAACTGCCTGGTAGGGTGTTGTTTCTGACAGCTGTGGGAGCCTGAAAATGCAAGGAGAGCATGCTGTTGAGAAAGGGAAACATGAAAAGGAGACCAATAGGAGCTGTGTTTGCTGAATTAGGGGCTTGGGAAATAAGGTGCTGCTGGACATCATCGTGTGCTTGAGAGTCAGAGCTCAGAAGAAGTAAGTGTAATTGAAACGTTTAAGAGCTGGTGTTAAACTGAATCCAGCTGTCTCTGTGGTGAAGTCTATTTTGAAATTAAAGGTCTACACATTTCCAGTATCACTCAGTTCCAAAAGTTCCAAAAGGGATGTTAATGTAATAAAAATATTAAAACAAGATGGAAATTTCTTTAAGGCCTACTGTTCAATGAGAAATTTTCCTTGAAGAACATGATGCACAGAAATGATTGCTGTATTTTCAGTTTATCAGCAAGGTAAGATTGAACAAATCCTTCTTAGTGTTATCTGGGATATTTTCAAAGCAACCATAGCACACTGCGTATTTGCCTAAAGTAGAAATAGACCCTTCCCAGCAGATTACATTGAAAATCGGTTGCTTATTGCTCTTGTAATAAGATTTGTGTCCCCGTCCCTTGCTCAGAGGTGTGAGAGCAGTACTCTCTAACATAAACGCTGAAGAAGTTACAGAGCGGAGTCTGCTTTAGTTTGCGATTATCCTGATGCGGTAGACCTGAGAGAAGTCACTGTCATTTTCATATTTCCTCCAAAAGGTAGCTTACAAAGAGGCAAAAACAACAAAAAAGATCTTTATTATGTTTGTATGAACCCCTCGATTCCTTTATTTAACTGCCGTATAGATCAGGGTATATACAAACAGAACAAGTGGTCAGCCAAGGCTTGGAGCCTACACCAAGACATTATTGCTGTATGTATAGGAACCCCAAAGTGTCCTGTATGCATGTGCTATGTTTATATGTTTATCCAGTGACTTAGGACTCAGCTAGACTGGAGCTTATGTCATTTCCTTAACACTGACATTTCTGTGATACGTAACCTGAGTAGAAAAAGCTCCCATGTTTTATTTCAAAATTTGGAAAAAGAAAATGTCTGTTCATGCTACATTGATCCTGTTACTGGGAAAAGCAAAAGATAATAACAATGTGAAAATTAGACAACCATGCCCCTTATAACTTATGACAAGTATGCATTAAAACAAAACTGTCATAATAATTAATCCTTAATATATTTATCCCAATTAAATGTTGATTATGTGCTATATTCTGTATGCATTACTTTTGGAATTTGAGAGAGTATTTATATCAAAACATAACATTAGAATCCTTCCTTCAGATATAAAACGCTGTAAATAATTTTCTAAAGTAAAAACTCGCCTACTTTGCCGCTGCAAATTTATTAAACAATGTGTATTCATCCATGGAAGAACTGGCAAAGGGGTTTTCCATATAAAATATCTTTTGTTTTTAATTTTTCATCCATCTTTGTACAGTATTACAATTGGCTTCTTTTCCTGCCTTAAGGCACTTAAAACGTTAAACCTGTCGGATTAATAACCATCGGATTAATAAAACTCTATGTGGTCAATTGCAGAGGGGCTAACAGTTTTCTTGTAACTGAAGAACCTATGCTGGTACCCCACATCTCTCACCAACAGTGATACAATGCTGGTCTGCAAGTGTGTGCAGGAGAAGGTGCTCAGCTCCTTGGTCTGCACTGATACAACTCCAGACCTCGTATCTCTGTCATCATGGGCACCACTGATCTTCAGAAAAAATTAGTTCGGCAATAAGAATTAATTGTACAGAGATAGTTCCCCTGATACACCTTCCTAACCATAGATGAAGAGCAGTCTTAACCAAAGGTTGCATCCAGATGATCGTACTTAATAGACAGCTGATAATCAATCTGTCTTCTGTGAAAATGTTAAATCTTCTTGTGAGCTCACTTATACTTTCAACCCTTAAAAATCCAGTGGCAATGGTTCCTTGAAATTTTATCTTGGTTGGAAAATGCATTTTCTTTTGTTGGTTTTATATCTGTTGCCTCAAAAATTTGTTGTGTAACCTTAGTGCTGGGAGAAATTCTACATTATTCCTGTTTCCTTTCCTATTCCCTTACCACGCATAATTTGCTATTACTATGTTTGTCACTGATTTCTTTCCCAAGTGGGAGAAACTGCTCCATACTCAGCATCATGGTCATAACCTTTCTAGTTTTATTGTCTTGCATACTGCAATCAGTAAACAAGATATGAGTGCACAACAGTGTTATACAGTGGAATATCCATGATTTCTGTTTTATTTTCCATATCTTTCCTAATAATTTCAGGCACTATTTTCCTTACACCTCCTCCTTTCTATTGCATGTTTTTACTGTTTGATTTTAATTTTAACCTACTTCAAACTTAATTTAAACACATTTAAAAATTAATATGGTGGTCTCTCTCAACACTCTTCCTGCTTAGAGTTAGGAAATTTAGAGATGCAGACCAGGAAATGTTTAGGTAGGACCATTCTATGTGCAGGGTGCTGACTAAGAAATTTCCCACCGTATGGCTACCAGAGATTGTAATGCACGTGTTGGTTCAGTGTTATGATTAAGACTGTGCAGAGAACTGTCCCTCCATGGGCATCCGAAACCAGAAATCTTTCATAGGACCGAATTGTCAGATGTCAAGACACTGAACGGAGCAGCTCTTTGTTGGAGTTATTGGCTGGGACTGACTGTTGCCCAATATGTGACACTGGGAATAAAACAAACTCAGAAAGTATGTGGAGAAGGGAGTGGTTTGTAATGCTGCCAGAGGTGAAATACAGCTGGAGCAAACCTTTATCTGCAAGTGACATGTGTTAGTCAAAATGAAGTAACAGCTGGGAAGTGGCTTAATTCTGACAGGTTTAACGTTTTAAGTGCCTTAAGGCAGGAAAAGAAGCCAATTGTAATACTGAACGCTAACGTACTTCATGAACACCTGAAACGCGAATGACACATTTTCAGAGTGGGCCAAAGAAGATGAACAACTGAAGAGGCTTTGATGGATCTGAGGTGGAAAGTCAGTCTTTCTTACACTATTAGAGGTTGAGTCCCTGCAAAAAAAGGTCAGATTATGGCAATGACCTTGGTCAAACCACAAGAGGCATTTCTAGAAACTAAGAATTGTTCATTTCTTACAAAGTAACTCAGAGATACTGAAGAAAAGGCAAATCACGATCCACAGTGATGTTTATGGAGTGCAGGTGATGCTCTTGAAAATGAGGAGATTGTACAGAATTTAAAATATTTCCAGTGAAGGGACCTGTAACAGGAAGCTGGCAGCCTCAAAAAGCAGCACATGGACACGTACATCCTGTAGCAAACAACACTCACCACTATAATTGATAGTTTTTGGAAGAAGATGTAAGAAGTGCAGTGGATTTTATCATGTTGCCAGAGGTTGGAAGTACCAGCAGAATACGAATAGATAGCAAGGACAAAGAGGATGGCTACAGAGCCATTACCTCAGAGCTGTTCTTCATTGCAATAATGGCCAAGGTGGCAGCAGAAGATGAATGAACTGTCAGCCTGAAAACAAATGGAACACTTTTTAATTTTAGGTTGGACACAGGTGCTCAAGCCAATGTGGTACCCAGAACAGTGATATTAGCTCTGCAAAAAAAAAAAAAACAAAAACAAAAACAACACCGAACCACAGGCGAAATAGTAACAGGTAAAGCTTGGGTTTACAGCACTGAATGTGTATCTGCTGAGGGTGTCCCAGTATTAAACATAAATAATAATTGGAAAGACACATGAATTACAACAGTACCTCAGAATGAATGCATATCTTTTATTTTAAAGCATACCCCCCCTGCCTTCTCAAAAGGTGGGGTGCAAATATTAGGACAGCTAAAGATGACACTACCCATTGCAGGGGGTTGGACTACATGATCTTTAAAGGTATCTTCTGACCTAAACCATTCTGTGATTCTATGTTTCTTTCATTTCTCCTCTGCTTGTCTACGTTAACATGTAGGAAGGGACTGTTATAGTCACATTAGAAAACTGGAGATGCAGCTACTGCTGCCTCCTGATTTCTAAAAATATGATCTAATAGGGAAGACATTGGATTAGTTAATATATGGGTTTACATTTGCATTTCTAAAGATCAGTATTTTTGAAGATCAGTGTTGACCATGATGCAGTGCACGGGGAAGAGCTGCAAAGCGTAGCTCCAAGGAAGGAGGAGAGAGTCCTGGAGTGCTCTCAGAGCGGTGTTTACAAAATACACACAGACATTTAGCAATTAAATTAATTAAATAATCAGCAATAAGAGTGAGTAGATTCTGGGCAAGAATCAACCTCTTGAAGATGAATCCAATAGCAAAGATATATGTACAAAGATCTTACACATATTAAGTCTATATATGTTATTTATCTTAACAATAAGATATTTGCATATGCTTCAGATTTAGAGAAATCCTTAAGTACATATATTTATATATTATAAAATATGAAGTTTATATTTGTATAAATATAAGTGCTTATCTAAACAGTCTTTATGACGTTGTTTAACATTATTGTTAAATATTTATATTAAAAGGTTTGTGTATATATATGTATATATGATTCAGTTGTAGATATCATGGAAGAGATTTATAAAGGAACAAAGAAACAAAGAAATGAAAATGTTTAGTATGGAGAAGAAACAGGTTTGGGAAAAAGCAGGAGAGTCCGTAAGATGTAAAAGCTGAAATAATATGTTCTCCAAGAGCTTAAAACCAGGCTTCTTGATTCTTTTGAACTAGATCCTAAGTCAGCATTCTCAGAGAGGTTTCCTGTTATTACAGCTCCAAGAAAAGAAAAGGGGACAAAAAAGATACCAAATGGAAGTGACTTACTTAGGAAAACAGTAATTCTCCAGACCTGCCAGCTACATATACTAAGGCATCATGAAAGTGTTTAGTGGCATAAATGGATCTTAGTCTGTGTTTAAACTGTGATAATACCCACTTCCAAGTGTTTTGTACTCCCTTTATACACCTTTGTAGTTATAATTATACTTTATGTTGTGTGGGTAGATCTAAAAGTAAAGGAGAATCAGGCCCTGTTTCTTCTATTTACGTAAATAAGGTTTCTGCCCTTCTGAACTTCTCTGCGCTGCAGGTTTCAGGCAGAGATAAGATGCCCGAAGCAGGAACCACGTCAGCCCGGGTGGGAATGATGGGCATGTCAGGAAGTGCACGGTCCCCCATTTAGGCACTTAATGAGAAAATGCTATACATCTCTTAGTTAGAGACTGAAAAATGCATTATGTTGACAGAAGATTATTTCCCCACATTTGTTCTTTAGGTACTGTGATTCTTTTAGGTAGTGCTAATATGTAGGATTATAATTCAAATTTGCAGGCATGTTCATTACCAACCATTTAATCTTTAGAATTAGCTATATGATGACTACCAGTTACTTAAGATAAATGAATAAACTTTTTTTTTTTAAATTGTATTTGGCTCCTTATAATCACAACCTGGATAAACAGGTAGAAATTTGACTGAATTTATGAAAAATAATTTCAGACGTACAGCTCCCGCTGTGAAGATGACTAGATTTACATAACTGAGTGGATTGAAAGCCACAATCTGGGGCATGTGAATGGTCAATATTCAGTATTCAAATGTGTATTATAATGTATCAGGGTGAGTGTCAAACTATGGAAACTGAGTCAGAAAAGATATATTTAATATAAAGATTTTGTTATACGTGTCAACAAAAGTTATGTGTCATCTTAAGAGGGGGATATTTGACTACATTTAAAGTTTCTCTCTACATATTAAATATACATACATACTTAATATTCATATTAAATAAAAATAATTATTACAAATTAATTAATTTAATTATTAAATTAAAATGAAAAGGAAATATTTTAAAGGTACCAGCAGCCACTGAAGATAAGCAGGGGTTTTTTTCTAAAATAGCAGCGAGAAATAAAGCAAGCAGAGAAAGAAAGGAACAGAGAGAAACTGCAGTAATAAACAGAAGCTTCACAGTAGAACAGGTTCAGCCAGTGGTTGCAAGTGTAATATTGTTTTCTTTACCATAATAAGCTTTGTTTCATGTTATTACAATAAAATTACTCTTCACCATTGCCCTAAGCCACAGTATGTGTTCCTTCCCAGAATCTTGTAAGTAAGTTTTCCCATTAGTCTTTTTAAAGCATATATGAGTTTTCAAAGTCAAGGATAATAAAAACTATAAAATTTCTTCACATGAGATCAAAGTGTGAGCAAGATTTAACTATCATTGGCATCATTCCAAACATATTTCCATTTTAGAGAAGGAAGACACCCCTTTCTGCCTATAACCCTGTAGATAGCTTATTTGTTCGAAGATTTATGCATTAGTATTGAAATGTACTTCGTCCAGTCAGAGCTATAAATCATTCCCAGACAATTTTTAAGCACATTTTGAAACACCCAAGAAGAATACAGTTTTCCAGGTCTAAGAGAGCTTAGTTCTGCAGGACTCACTGAGAAGGGTCATTTCAGCAATAAAATACTGCAGGTTCCAGTTCAAATGGACTAATTGACACATGCTGAATTCTCACCAGTTCTGTAAGGTAGGAGTAAACAAAATTTATTGCACCAGATTTGTGTGAAGATCAAAGGATGAACTCCTCTGACCGTAATGAAGAGCAGCTCTGGGATCTGGCTGTGAGACTTTGTCCTCTGCTGCTGCAAGGGACCACGAGGCTGGGGCACCCAGGAGCCAGCACTCGGGTGCCGTTCTTCCTCATCTGGTAGAAGACCAAGGCTCATCTACTGCTTTTTAGACCTTATATCTGGATTTTTCCCTTCAGGAATTTTGCAAACAAGTTCTCAGGTAAGATGCTTACAAGGACTGAGCCACACTTGCCAATTGTCCCGGTAGAAGCTGTCTTCAAGTGTAGAAGAGTCATCTTTGTACTGATATAATTTCTTATTTTTCCAAGTCTCCAAGAAAGTAGGGGAGAAGCTTCGTCATGAACTATTACTTTTACTGGACTTCTGATATATCGATGTGCCCTACAATCTCAGAGGGAATGCTGCGGAGCAGGTGTAGGTAAGTTAGATGGGGTAGATTCACTGGAGGAGATCTTGTAAACCCCCTCGTACCCCTTTGCTAGGGCAAAGCCTGTCCTACAGCAGAGCTGTTCTGTCACCATCAGAGCATGCCCCATGCCTTCCTGGATGTAGAGCATCCCAATAGCAGTCCCTAAACAACAACAGCCTCAGCTACCAGAGACATTTTTGACTATGCAGTGTGAGGGAACTGCTATAGGTATCATTATTCACAAAGTAGGTAGCAGATAATGCAGCAGAAATTGGGGGAGAGACAAAAAAAAAATTAAAAATTTAGTGTGCTTAGTGTCCCATCCTACCTCAAATAACTAATGAAACTATGGTGTGATTACCTTTTGGCATGTGAAGGTGGGTTTTCCAATGAAAGGATAAAACAAAGAACAAGGCACATTAAATGAGCAAACTGTTGTCACAGTTCTGTGTTTTTGCACATTTTTTCAAAGCCACTTAATAATGATGCTGAAAAAAATGATCAAGGCTAGTCAGAAGAAAGTGATGTGGATCCATATTGCATTGTTTTATTCAGCTCTGACAGGTTTAAAATATTTGTGTAAGTGGACAACATTTTTAAAAAATTGCTTCGGGAACAGAAGTAAAAACTCTGACGGACTGTCTA
This sequence comes from Cariama cristata, assembly GCF_000690535.1. Lineage (NCBI taxonomy): Eukaryota > Metazoa > Chordata > Aves > Cariamiformes > Cariamidae > Cariama > Cariama cristata. Next base: position 130,609 of record NW_009613336.1, read on the forward strand.
GCTACACTGTTTTCACGAGAATAAAATTCAAATTGATCTTTGAATTAGACATTTAGATGGAAATGTTTATTTTATAGTTTTATAGCACAGCATGAAAACTCAAACACTGAAAAACTGATACTTCAAACTTTTACACTAGTTTGGGGTTTTTTGTTGTTTTAATATACTGGCAACACGATAACTAGCTTTCACAAATTTCCATTTTGACCCTTGCAGTTGAAGGGGCAATTAGGAGACAATTTCCTGAGGGAAGGTTGTCTTGTAATGCTGGGTTCTCTCTTACCCTTTTTCATATTCTGTTTGCTATTGGCGAGACAGTAGACAACTAGTCAAACCACCAATCAGATCCAGGGCTGTCAATCTTGGTGCATACCCAGATGGATAGTTCATATGACCACATCTTAAAGACCAAATTTCCGTCTGCAGTTGTGCTGACACAGTTGTCAAGCCACAGATATACTGCTATGATCTATTAACTCTGCTAAGGGTACTGAAGGAACAAACACACCTCCCTGAAACGCTTTAGAGACAGGCAAGGGAAAGAAAAAAGGAAAGAAAAAGAGAAAGAAAAAGAGAAAGCCAGAAACCTAGCGTAAAACAATGGAAGTAAAAATGCAACAGACTGTGGGAAAGAACTGCCATCAAAACATGAAAAAGAAGTGAACAACGCGGACTTTATCAAGGATCTTTTAAAAACTTCTCAGGTAAGAGATGGAGATCAAAATACAGACTCAAACCACAGCCAAGAAATAGTCTTTGACTTCCACAGTACTTCCTGACAGGGTGAAAGTAAAGGATAGCTAGATGGCAATACAATTCTTCATTACCCAGAGTCTTCTGGGGTATGAGCTCAAGTATAACGTACTCTCATGAACTAAATCAACTGATTGCTTTTCCAATATAAATGGAGGAATGCAACACATTGACTGTGGTAGAGACACTCTCTGTGGAGTGTACAAACTCTGCAGCTTGCTTAGGTCTGTTCACACAGAAGCACTGCTGTTTTCTTTAAATTTTCAGAAACTTCAAGGGCACAGCCTGTATGGGCTCCCTCCACGTTAGACTTCTGCTGGTCTAAGGAAGATATTCCCTCCTTCCACAGCTAGAAATTTCTTGTTATGCAAAATGTTCCCTTCAGCTTTCTCTGCTATCTGGGTTTGTAATTCACTGCTCAGACACTGCTGATACTTGCAGCCAACAGATAGACAGCTTTTGTGTGAATTCCAAAAAGACCTTCAGTCTGCTGGAGCCAGGATGGGAACTGAGGAAGTCTATTCAAGATAATAAATGTCAGCACACGTTTCCTCTTCTCAACATCCTCAATTTAATTTGAAATTAAGTCAGACACATCCAAGTAGTCAAGAACTATCCCAGGTGGCTTTTTCAATAAAGCGTGCTTTTTCTCTTTCCTGTCTCAGTGGATTTCTTTGCTGACTTGTCCCCTATTTAAGCCTCAGGTAGAGAAAAGTGTGTGCTTGCTGTTTTGACCCACCCAAGCTTCTCATGTTTCTGAAAGATCACCTGAATTCCTAGAGTTTCTTATATACAGTGTTTCTTAATACCAGCACTAGTACCTGGTTTCTTTATTCACACTTTCTCAATTTTCTTCCACCCTCTTTCTAGTCTGGTATAATGCAAGTGAACTGACTATCTGTAGGGTCCAGCCAAGGGATAGGTGTCTCTTGGTTTTGAGGTAATTGCAGAGGTAACTCAGTTCAAAGTGTTTTCCCTTTGTCCTTGACTGGGGAGACAGGTAACAGAATATTGCTGACCTTACATATACTGACACCCAAAGATACTGCAGTTGTACAAGAGCTAATAAGTTGTGTATGCATAAAAATGTGGGAAATCTACTTCATGGCAACTTAAATGCAGATATTTGGCACTTACATAAAACAGGTGAAGATCCAAAGGCGACTGCCACTGGACTCACCCATCCCCTCTTCCTCAGTCATCCCATCGTAGCGGGTGTCAAGTTAGTCAGGCATGATTTCCCCTTTGTAGATCCATACTGACTGCTCCCAGCCACTCTTGTCCTTAATATGTGTGGAAATGTTTTTCTGAATTTTTTGCTCTGTCACCTTCCATGGACCCAGGTGAGGCTGGCTGGCCTGCAATTCCCCAAATCCTCCTTCTTTCCCTTTTTGAAGATGGGAATGACGTTGGCTTTCTTCCAGTCCTAGGGATCCTCTCCTGACTGCTAAAATCTTTCAAAGATAATCAAGAGTGGCCTTGCTTTGACATCCAGCAACTACATGTGTATCACCTCAGGTTCCATAGTCTTGTGTTTGTTCAATTTGTTCAAGGGCTCCTGAATCTGATCCTCCTACACCAAGGGTAGGTCTTCCTTGCTCCAGACTTTTCCATTGGTCTCAAGGACCTGGAATTCCTGAAGGCAAATCTTACCAGTAAAGACTAAGGCTTTCCAAAACTCATCTCTACACACTCAGACAGTGTCTATATATTCCTCTTAGGTGACTTGATCCTGCTTCCACCTCTTGTGTGCTTGTTTGTCATGTGTGAGTTTAGTGAGGAGATCCTTTTTCATTCGTTCAGGTCTCCTGATACCTTTGATTTCTGCTCATCAGGATGGACCATTCTTGAGCTTAAAGGAAGTGATCCTTGATAAACAATCAGCTTATTTGGACCCCTCCTCTCTCCAGGACCGTCTCCCATGGGATTGTTCCAGGCAGGTCCCTGGACAGGCAAAGTCTGCTTATACTGCTCTTGTTTCGTTATTTGTCTTGTTCCCTTCTGTCACGATACTGATCTCCACCGTCACAGGGTCACTGCAACCACAGTGGCCCACAGCTTTCACATCTCCAACTGATTCTTCCTTGTTTATAAGTATTAAGTTCAGCAGAGTGCCTCCCCTCATTGACTTCTTGATCATCTGTGTTAAGATGTTGTTATCAATGCACTCCAGAAACCTAATGGCAGATACTGAGGTGGTTAAAGTCCCCCATGAAGACCAAAGCCTGTGAACATGAAGCATCTTCCGGTTGTCAAAAGAAGGATTCGTCTAGTTCTTCCTAATCAGGGTGTCTGTAGGAGAATCCCACAACATTGTCACCATGTTGTCTTTCTTCTAATTCCAACCCACGAGTTCTCAGCAGGCTCACTGTCCATTCCTAGAAAGAGCTCCAGGCAGTCCTGCTGCTCTCTCCTGCAAAGGGCAGCTCTCCCTCCTTGCCTTCGCAGCCTGTCCTTCCTAATTCTCTTTGATCAGTTCACACTGACATCAACGAAGGTCCCAAACCTGATAGATAGGTATCTGCTACATAATATATAATGACATTATTTGAACAGTGATGTGCCTGTCTTCAGGGAAAATTGCTTATTTTTTGCTGTTGGAGAAATATTCTAATTGCTACTAGAGATCCTCTAGAGAATTTCAGGAATGATGTTCAGTATTACACCAGGATTCAGATTATGTAGAATAAGGATGCATTAAAAAGCCAAGCAAACAACTAAACTTGTCTGAATGAGGCAGCTCATATTACTCAAGTAAAAGAGAACAACAATGTAAGTTAAAGCAAACCCAAACCAATATTTCTTCATCATGAAATTCTTTACCAAGTTAAGATATATGGATGGAATTTAAACGAGGACCTTCAAAATGTTATCAGTAATAATAGAAGATGTCCTTGGCAAATGTAATGCTAATTACACACAGAAACCTATTTAACTGCTCTTTACAGTGATAATTATTAGGGTATAAGCCATTTTCAAATACAAACCATTTCCAAAATCAGATTTTTGGGCACAATTCCTGCCATGGGCTTAGGAGATTTAGATTTGGATTTAGTTCCTTTCTCTGCCATTGGCTTTATTTGTGACATTGAGTAAATCACCTAATTTCTCTTTTGCTGTAATGAAAAGTCCTCATTGTTCCTCTGTTTTGATCACAGGTTATTTATAGTAGGGACAATCTCTTACTAGATGAATATACTCTGCACAGATCAGTGTGGTCATGATCAGATCAGAGGGCTCTAAGTCTGCATTAATGCATCTGAAATTTTGCTTCTCCATCAAAATAATTTTTTTGGAAGTTGGCTATTATAAAAATTTGTGATAAAATGGTCATTTGGAAAAATACCTAGTATTCTTAATAACAACCTGACACAACATCCTAATGAGTCATTATATTTGTCTTATTCAACTATTTAAATCATTGATTTAATCACTATCAGGCTATAGCAGACTTTGTTCATCCTTCTCCTTTCAGTGAAGAAGTGCTGCTCACTGGCAACTGAGTAACGTATGTTTATCAGTTACCTGACACACGAGGATAAACTCTAGTGCCCTACAAAATCATATTCCACAATTTATGCACCTGTGTATTAGAACTAGACTAGAATTACCTTCATTCTGTGACCTACTAGCAGTAGCTGACTCGGAGTATAAAGGGGGAAAAGTATCTACGAAAAATTAAAACATTTATCTTTTAAAATGATGGACTATTTCTGACCTCTTCCTTCTGCAGCCAGTATAAAGGGGGATGGATGCATTTATCTCCCAATAATAAAGTTTTCTTAGAGTTTGTCTACACAAGAACTCTAAGGAAAGTTAATCTGAATTAAGCAACACATATTTGGAATGAAAATGTGTCTGCACAGAGCTTTAAAGTGTTTTAACTAATTGACTTTGAAATTCAAAAAAACGAATCCAAGTTAACTAAAGACATAATCTACATGTAAAAAAGCCCCTAGGCAAACTGCTGTGCCAAGCCCTGGAAGGTCACTTCCAAATGGGCAGTCAGAACACACAAACAGTAGAGCCAAAGACCAAAAGAGTCTCCAGCATGTAAACAACCGATGTGGTACTTCGGGAGCTCAAAACAGGCTCTGTATCACAGGAGAGTCCTCAATGCAAAATTCCCTTGAGAGAAATTGGATTCGAGCAGAGTGGACACATTTATTTGAGTAGGAAGAAAAAGCCCTTTCCAAGTCTATGATTACTCTGAATCAGATCTGGAAGGAGCCTAGGGGATTAAGAAGCCACTTCCATTCAGATACACAGATGTCCTAATTAACATTTTAGATCGTTAAAGCCTTCAGACTTTAAAGTCCAACATTCAGATCTCAGAAACTCAGCTGCTGTCTAACTCTTGGGACTTCAAAACACCTCAGGCACCTGTTGGGCTTTTCTCAGCAAAGTGCTGGTGGCTCTGAGAATCCTCGGAAGCTCCTTACTCTTGCCGGTGCTGAGTGGCTCCGTATCTCCTTCATCTCTCTACTCTGTTCGGACCGACAGTTTAGAGGGGTTTTGATCGACTTTCTCTTTTATGTTCCAAGGCAGGACATGTTCTCAGAAGATGCCTTATGAGGAGAGTCAACACAAAACATTTGGTGCTGGGTGACAGTTCCCTTTTCATCACCATCCATGGAAGACCATTCTCTCCAACATTAAAGTCTCGGTTCCACCCCTTCTCCTATTAATTTGAGATGCAATGTATTCATAGCAATAAACACAGTGACTGGGCATCAGGTCTCCCCCTCATTCTGGTCAATACTGGTGATATTGGACAATATTACTCAGCTTCCAGGCTAAGAGGACCATGCTGTCACTCCCTCTCTTTCTTTCCAATTCCTTTTTCCTGGCTGAATGAATAATTAACTATACCAACAGCTTTAACACAAGGGGCTGGAAGCCCACCCTACTTTTTCCCAAGGCTTAAGGCTCCCTTGCGATGAGATAGCTGGAAATTAATCTGTGTGTCCCAGAAGAGCTCGGTGGGTGGGCACACCACGGACAAGCTGGACAGAAGGAGAGAGAGGAATCCCACACCCTGCTTCAGTGTTCTGGCACAGGTACCCGGCTCCAACAGAGGGTCAAGGCTGTCAGTCCCAAGTTGGGTGATTCCTGAAGTACAGTGTAAGAGAGAGAAGTAAGATACAGTGTAAGAGAGTGGTCTGCCTCTCTGCATTCGCTATCAGGCCCTCTCTGCTCACAGCTTCACTCAAGGGGTTGCTTTGGGCAAACAACTCTTCTGCAATGCATGGGTACTATAGGAGCCTTTTGCCAGATGCCAAAGCGCCTGCGAGCTAAACGCCTAAGAGTTCAGTCCTGCCATGCTTATCGCAAATTCGAAATCCTTGACAGCATAAGATGGGCCTAAAGGATTTCTTCTTTTGACCTACAAGTCTGTCTGAGCCAGCCACAGATTGGCAGGCAAACTGGCAGGCAGAACAGGTCCCCGGGGATGGGGCGAGTACCCCTCTACAAGGAGAGCCTGCCTAATCATCTGTGAAATGGCTGCCTCCTGTCACCCTGCTCATTAACTCCTTTTACAGATGTGCTGACACGGAACCGGTGATTCCCAGAACATCGCCACCCACCTGCGCTAGCTAGGTCCATCCTTCGGCCTTTTGCAGGTCAGTTCAGGTGCGTGTTTTAATTTTCCTTTGCAATCTGCTTCTCTACTCTTATTTAAGGCAGGGAATAAGGCAATCGGCAGACCGCCTCGTGACAGGCTTTCTGCACATTTCGCAGAAGCTAAAATGCTAGCCTATCTTTTGCTGCTGCCATTTGTACTAATGCCTGGATCCCCTCGCTTATTTTGGTGCATGCAGCTAATTATCTACAAATAGATACGCCAACAGAATGACATTCTGGAGGTGATTCAGAATGAGGACTCCGATACGCTCACTATATCAGGACTTGCTCCTTTTGGAACAACATGGATTATATCTGCCTGTCAATGGAACAAAAGCAGGAACAAATGCAATAGAGAATCAAAATATTTTTTCCTCCATTTTCCATTTTGAATGGGCAAGATAATATAATTAAAAATGGAGGGCAGGAAAGGGGGTAAGGACAGGATGGAGAACAGAGCCCTTTTTCTGTTTTCTTTCCTTGATCTTTTTTCCTTCCTAATAGGATTAAAAGCTGATCTGTTCTGCAAAGAAGAACCCATCACTTGTGGCAAGCATGTGCCAGGCTTGTCTAGCATGACAGCAGGTTTTTCACTATTTTCAGCACCTGTGTGAAGCTATGAATGATTCATGGTTTAAATGATTCACTATAAAAATATGGTACAGTCTGTCAGCTTATTTTGTGATGAGCTGATATTGCTGCAGAGTTGATTTTATGAATTAGCAGTGAACTGACAACTCAATTTGAAAATAAATATCTCTGAAATTTATCCATTGCAGCATTTCAGAAAATCAGTCACTTACTGCCTCTATGCATATCTGAACTCTGACTTTACTGAATCAGAGATTTGCATCAATTTCTTATTTTCCCCTCAAAGCTGCACATTTATTTCCACACAGAAGTCACTTGCATGATGTGTCTGTGTAAAGAAACAGTTAATTTTTAACTTTACCAGTTATTTTTAGCTTTAAATAAGTTATGTGAACTTTCCAAATATTCCTTTACCTCATTCCAATGCTTCGGGCTACACAGATGGACCAATTCAGAATTCAAGAAGCAACAGCTTGTATCAATCACTTTCTGCCTCTCCTTATGGGTTTTCTTGAATTCAATATTACTTTGTTCTTCTCATGCCTTTTTTCCTTGTCACTTGTAGCTCGGTCACAAATATACCGGTGACCTACTGCATGATCTTCACCGTATTTTTGTAGCTTACAAAAAAAAGATTAAACCTAAACAACCTGAAGAAAATAATTTTCAGGATATAAAACATTCCTGAGAAATTAGAAAGGTTGGTAAAGATTATTACAGAAAGATTTGAGTATTTATTTTTGAGGGCCAAGAAGTGAATAAGTTTAATCATCTAAGTTTGTCTTTAAAACTTCAGAGATAAACACCTCAGTTGTCTTTATATATATATATATACATATACATATGTGTACTCGCATAGTGCAAGAAGTTCCACTAAAATCACTGGAACTAATTTCCTGCATTAAAATTTGCAATCCCAGGGCCTAGGCAAGCCTGTGATCAGAAAATACATAGACAAAGACAACTTGTGGCAGGGGAACCAGGGTAGCCAAATGCCAGGGCAAAAGTGAAGAAAACACTTAGCAATATCTGAAAGAGTTTCTAATAAAATCCTACTTACTGTGTAGTCTTTGTTTTTAAAAATTAATTCCTTTAAATAATTGTTACCTTGTAAAAAATAGAAGAGGTGTTGGAATGCAGTAAGTATTTCAATGGCAAAACTACTATGATCAGTGCCTTTTTCTCAGTAAAATGAAGGCAGATGTACATTGGATCAAGAAGCTTAGTTGTAATTACAGAACACTTTTTTTAACTCAGTTGATAGCTGGACAAAAAAAGGTGAATCTTATATTCCCTCCAAATCAATGGCTGCTTTTTAGTTGATCTCATTAAAGCTGAGATTTCACACCAGGTGTAAAAAGTGTAAGATAATGTGTCTCCCAAAAGTGAAAAACTGTGATTTTGATTAGAGTATGGCTGCCGTCTCATGGACCGAAAACCAGGCAAACCACCTCAAAAAGCAGTGATTCAAACTGAAGAGGCTTTCAGAAGAATGATTCAGGAGCTAGTCTTGGGGCCAGTTTTTAAAACTGCTTCATTAGTGGTATGAAAGAAAAACTGGTGAAAACACTTGCAAATACACATTAGGGAACAATTTTCCGTTGACAGGGACGTCAGTAGAATGAGTTTACACTACTTGTCCATACCCGGCTTCTAAGGGTCATGTACAATTGTTCTCTGCATTCCACAATGATAATTTACTATAAATTTGGACTGTATCAAAAGCCACAAGCAATGAAGTCAAATTGTTATTTAGTCGTGTAGCATCTCCTAAAATCACCAGGACAAGAAATAATACAATTGAAAAGCTCTGTCCTAAAAGACTGCATTAAATGAAAAATGGCTTTTATTAGTTTTTAGCTTGAATCAAAATTCTAGGCTCAATTTCTTTGTGCAATGCAAAATACTGTGTTTACCTCCTTGGACCACTGTAAAAGTGTTGCTATTCAAAGTATTCATAAACTATACTTTTAAAATACTCATCACTCAGTTAAACTGGAAGTAATTTTCGCTAAGAATCTGTAAAGCAGCTTTCATTCCCCGATATCTTCCTGCCAAATTTCAACTTTCTACTCCAATCTGCGAAGGATGAACACAAATTGGGTCAACGTTTGCTTGTTATTGTTTATTTGTTTGTTTTTTAAATAAAAGGGGAAATGGATTCTCCCCTAACAGTAGTCTTAAACGTCAACATGTTGACACATTCATCTTTGCATGGTAACTTTTTTCTCCTACTGGGGGAATTGTGCCTCAACAGCTGAAAGTTTAGGGAAGTTTTAAGTGGGAAGGAAGATACAGAGAATTTTAAATATAGCTGTCTGTTTAAAATACATTCCTCACTTGCAAATATTTGCTATACAATACAAGTTATCAAAGTGTTACCGTCATTCAGACATATGTGTTTCATATTTCATATTCTCTTGCCTGTGCATCTTGCCTCGGCGATGGGAAAAGCTTGCTCTCTGGTGTTTGATGTCATGTTTTCCGTATGGTGGTTCTTTGATATTTTGCAGCAAATAACTCAGTGAGACCACAGGTTGCCTTTAAAGTCAGCTAAACTCTCTTCTGCCAAATGTTTAGAGGCACTGTTTTCTGTTGTGCCACATTTTTATTCTGACTTGGTGAACAAATGAACTCTGAGCTTCATGTGATTGTGCTAGAGATGCTGAGCATCTTAAATCAAACAGAATTTTTTGTCCTTATCAGAAAGCACAGCCTGGAATATGTTCCATGAATTCTGAATTGGTATGTTCCCACAGGTCCATGTGTGATGTCTGTCCTTAATTCATGTCACTTCTTCTGCATTAGTCATTAAGATTTTAATCATCATGAGGCAACTTTTACCCCCTTCCCCCCAACGAAAAAAACAGTAAAACCTTCATTTTCTCTGAAGACAATTATTCCCTCAATGTTTCAGATGACAAATTGGGCCATAAATTGAATTTAATACTCATGGGCAAAATGTATGAGTTTGGAATCACTTTAAAATAAAACGGGCAATAGTCATTCCGATTAGATTGGGTATTCGAGTTCTCCAAGCAGATTAAAGTAAGTTTTTCTGATTGGAATTGCTGAGAATTTAATATCTTAAGAAACATCTGGAAATCATACTTTGCTGGCAATGCAGTTAGCAGGTGATATATCTTTGGAGACTGTAGTCCGTAAACATCTACGTTGTAGTACCAATTATTTACTTATCAAAGTCGAAATTATGTAGACTGAGTGATGTTAGTAATGTGAATTCAGCAGTGTCTTAGGGATTATTTCTCTTTCTCTTAGCAACCTGAGCAGTTGCTAATGCAGCTTTCATGATTTCTCTCTTGCTCCCTCCTTTCCTTCACATGGTAGCAGTCAGTTGTTTGTTTTCATTCTCTCTCTCATTAAGTTTTTGTTTGCCTGCTCACCTGCCTTGTGCTTTATGTTGGAGCGCTGCAGGGGCTGCAGCGGCGGGGGCTCCCCATGGCCAGGCAGGACAGGGCTGTGGGGAGCTGGAGGCTGGCCCTGATGCCGCAGCCCTGGGCCAGGGACTGGCGGCCCCGGGGGTCTGAGAGAAGGGGTCCTGGGCAGTGGGCAGGGGAGGGGAGAAGACATGGTGGGGGGCTGTTAGTGCCTCAGGGCACTGCCACTTTATCACGTGCTCACCACGTTATACTGAGGTACTATAAAAATAATAATTCAAAATGTGGTCGTAGACTTGTTCTCCTTCCTGTTCTGTGACATTTGAGTTTTCTCTTCGGATCTCGTTCAAAACTTGTTTGCACAAACTAGGGCTGGTCTGAAAATGGGATTTCTGTCTGACCGTATTCAGGTTAGTGACACCTTAATATTTCCAGGGACAGTAAATAAAAGCAGCTATTTGAAAGCATCAGCATGCTTGCTGTTGATAACAGCAAAGCATTGTCATATAGATAATATTTAAAATAAGGTTAAAAATTGAAACTAAGATTAAATATTCAAACTAAGACTGTAAACGTATTTATGAAAATATCAAATTGAGTGTTAAATTCAAAAGAAATAATTTTGTTTTGTCATCTGAGATCAGGATGTTGAGGCGTTCTCAAACCGGGAGAACTATTTGCAGGGAAAATATTCCAAGTCTCATAACACATTTCATTTTTGATGAAGCTGCATTTTGTGATGCAAAACCACAAGTACGCTGATGATGGGAAGGTGAGTAACATGGCACTCGGCTACAATCACAAGGCACAGGTGATGAAACTGACCCATCTCAAAAAGGGTATTGAAGATCTGAAGGAAATCCTGAATCCGTAGATGTTCAAGAGAGTTCTGCCACTGACTTCAAGAGGGGCAGGCCTTCACCTTTGCAGCAAAGCTTCAGCTATCTGTCCACAGTTTAGGGGTTGGAAATAAACAAAAAGTTTCCTCGTGTATTTTCCTGAGCTTAGAATGAGACTCATAACTTGCTAAAACACGTAACGATGGCACATGAGCATGATTTCCCCTTTGGGGGACACCCACACTTGAGGCACAGTGTTGTGAGCAATAAATTGCTGAGGGACAATTTGAACAAAAATTTCATGCCGAAATTCTTGATTCTGTATTCGCAAAATAGTCACAAACATTCTACTGGTTCCTGAAATGTCACAAATAATGATATTTCAGATGAAACAAGAGCTCCCTAACCTTACTTTAACAAAGGAATAGAAAAGCTGTCTTCTAAGCTTAAGGGTGAAAACAAGGAGTACAAAGAAAATACTCACAAAGGCAGAAGTAAGACAAAGAAAAGACCATCTGCTTTTCCATAATTTTTGACCATGATTTGATGCAACTGTAACCCAGAGTTCTTTCTCTCGGCAGCACCAGAATCTCCTGGTATCTCTAAAGTTAATGAAAACACAATTCAAAGACAGTCCTGAGGTCAGAATTTGTTACCAGGTTTTTCTTCTGTAGCACTGTCAGTTGCCGCACAAAGGTTTCCCAGAAGTCATTAGTATTTCAGCGTTCAATTATTACAAGACAAAATAGGGTAAAAGTTCACAGTCAAACACTGCCTGTAGCTTATGACCAGTTCAAGTACAGCTTTTATTAAAACAAAATCGATCAAGTTATGTTACTCCTACCTAGGGCCAGGCGAAATATTTTTGACAATTAGTTCATTTTTTTTAAGAATTTGCTTAGGCTCTTCCAAATATGTGCAAATTCATATTTTTCCTGCAAAAAAAGGGAAGTGTTCAAATAAAAAACCTAAGTAATTCCAGTAAAACAGATTGGAGAACAAGTGATAGAGGGATTCTTGAGGAAAGATGGGCGATCTTGAGTCATATTCATATTGCAGGAAGGGGATGTGACTTCAAGCCTGTTACCTTAGAGTTCCTAACCATGCAAATATAGTTCTTTTTTCTCTTTTACATTTTTAATAAAATGTGCAGGCAATTATTGAAAGACAGTGAGCTTTTATTCCAGCTTGGGAATTTGAAGGAAGATCGTGTCAAAATCCTGTTTTGATTGAGTATGTGGTGACACTCCTTAAATCTACCAAGACCCAAGTTCAGATCTGCTTTCCTAGGCTAGGCAACTGGGAACACACAATTATATATTAAATGGATTAAAAAAACCAGAAAAACAAAACCACCCATCCTCTCTTTTAAATTAATGAACTTCAGCTTTTGCTTCCTTTTCATTTCTTAAAAGCAGCTGTTAATGTAACTTTTTCTTTTGGGTTAAGAAAGAGTTCTTCAAAAAAGAAAATGAATGACTGTGCTTAATTGTTTGGTTTTTATTTCAGTCAGACAAACAAAGAATAATAAATATTTGTTTGGATCAAGTCCATTTCCCCCCCCCCACCCCCCCCCCCCAAATATTTTGCTTTTGCTGCTGAAATGTTTTTCACACAAGCTTTTGTGGTCTATAAAGTGTTCAGCTGGACATGCCTTGTGAGTTTACCTGAATTTGAGTAAGAAGTTCAAAGGATGAGCTTTGACTAAGTAATTCAAAGCAGATATGAATATTTATGTCTGAGTCAATTCTGTTCGCGGAGGGAGGTGACAGTCTTGAAGGAGAGCTGGTTTTAAGCTTTCAATTACAGCATCTTCTGCAGTGGGAGAAGAGATTTCCTGCATTTCGTCCCACTGGTTTTTCAAGTAATATTTCCAATATTACAGAAACATGAAGTCTGTGGCCAGCCCCCTGCTAGGGTTAAGGGGAGCAGCAGCAGCATTGAGCCTGCGTAGGCAAGCAAAGCAAGTGGAACACCTCCCCTGCACAGCCAGTTGGGAAACTCTCTTCCCTGTGGACAACACAACCATTAGCTCTGGACTTCAACACTCCTGCACACTTACTCCTCTCCCTTTGTAACAAGCATGGCCGGCTCAGTTATTTAAATGCTGCATACCTCTGAGGAGCTTTTTCTGCAAAGCCACTAATACATCTGCTAAAAGCCCAAGGAGCTCCTTGCAGTGTGAGCTCTGCCTCTCCGTGGTCCCAGACACAGCCTTTTGCTCATCAGCTTTTTAGCAGGCTGCTTTTCCGAGGGAGAAGCTTCCAGAAACTGCGTCTCTTTTCCCTCCATATACCCCACCATTTTATTACTCTCTGGTCATTTCTGGAAGGAGAAATTTAGTTATACTTTTGCTGAAGGCATTCACTGTACTCTTTTCAAGATGCATCAGAAGGTGCTTGTTGATTGCGAAAGGCAAAGCCTGCGGCTTCTCAAATGATGAATTTCGGTCACCACTTGCAGGTGATTCTGTATTTCTATTACAAAGACAGTAAATACGTATTTTAGGAGATTAAAGGCCTTCTGCTTTGGAGCTTCATTTCACTCAAGCGTGCTAAACGCATACTAAAAAAGGCAGATGTGACAAAGCTGTCAAGAACAGAGATTTGATTCACACAGATAAAATTTATAATTTTGTATTAAAGACTGAGCAGGAAAAGGCAAACTTTTTTTTGTCTTGGGCCAAATTAATCTTTCACTGCACCAGCGTAATTGAAAAAATCCCAAGAAGCTACTTCGCTATTTAAAACAAGTCCTCCGATAAAAAATGCGTTTTTTCTTCTGTGAAACAACTCCCTTGTAATGGTGGCCAATGTGATATTTAGTTTGAATTAATACTTACCTGGGGACATGTTTCAGTATTTGGTACGTAAGACTAAAATAAAGCTGTAATATTGGACTGTATAACAGTGTCTAATACAATGGGGATTTGCTCTTCCAATGAAGTACAGGAGGTGGTACTTCCCACAGCTATAGCAGGAGCTGTAAATTGTTAGGGGCTGTATTTAGTAGTTCCGTTCAGTTTAATAGTAGAAAAAATTTCTTCAATTGGAGTCATGGAATAGTTTAGGTTCAAAGGGCCTTCTGGAGGTTATCGAGGCCATCTTCCTACTCAAAGTAAGGCCAACTTCAAAGTTAGATGAGGTTTCTCAGGGCCATATTCAGTCAGTTTTTGAATACCGCATGCATCACAGTCTTCCCTCATGTCCATTTTTGGACACAGTTGGATGCTGAGTTAGGCGAAGGTTTGGTTTGACCCAGTGCATCTGTTCTTGCATTCTTATTCAAAGAAGTGCCATTTTCTTGGTGTTCTTAGTGCAGCAGTGCTCTCGTAGGAGCAGAGGAATGGTACCTGGCTTTGCTTGCAAGCGCTTTTTTCTTTTTAAAACCAGCAGAACAAGGAGGCTGTGCGGATTGCTTGCTCTCAGGGGGAGTCCTATCTGCAAGTCATCATTTTTACACACATGCTTTGTGACAGGAAGGTAAAAAGTTGAAGCATAAACTTACTTGTCATGGGTGAAGAAGTAGGTGGTAAGTGGGCTGAGGCAGTGGATGTTCAGAGCCTGCAGCATCTGAAGAAGTTTTCTCTGTTCACTTAATGCAAATCGCATATTCCTGCTTAAAAGGATTATTCTTTCTGCTCCTTCTTTTGGGAAACGATGTTTGAAAACAGTCCCCTGACGGGCACTGCTACCTATTTGAACCCTCTGGCTGATCACCCTGTGAAATAGAGGTAGAAACATTGCAGCCTGACCCCAAGTAGGAAATAGCATAACTCTGTGGCTAGCTAGCTGTGGGGCAAAAGGAGAATGTGCCAAATGGAGGGGGGAGATTAAAAACCAATAATTGATCAAAGTTGTAGTGGCTTTCCTTCATTTCCAATTGGTATGTAGAATATGTGAACCTACAGGTCAAGCTGTTATTTTATTCCATCTTATTTGTGGCATCAAGACTGATGACTATATGTGCAATAGAATGACTCAGTGTCATCTCTACGCATCAAACCACATCTCACCTTTTTACTGCATGTAGGTGGTATAAATGATAGATTATTTTCCCTGTCTTATTGCAGGCCTTAGGATCACATTTTCCTGATTACAGCTCCGGGGTGGCAGTGCACACTAACATTTTCCAATGTCTCCATTTCATCCCCTCACTCATTCACAAAATAGTGAGGCCAGTAAGATCTTCCCAGTCAGTTGCTGCAGGTTAAAAGTCACAGTAGGATGCTTCCTATTGCTAGGAAATAGCTGCTTACAGGACAGATCACAGAATGGCATGATGGTGTCATATTCACAAATGCCGAATTCCAACTAAGAAAGTCCTTACACCATGGATCAGTAGATATGACATGCACTGATGAGGTTGTAGGTAAAACACTCTTTAGAATTTAAGATATCCAATGAGCTCTAGCCATAGGTCAATGGCTGAAATGGAGCAGGACTAGAGAGAGAAAAACAACCCAGGATGAGTCTCCCTCCCTTCCCCATGGCTGTAGCCATGCCTTGGAAAGGAGAAAACATACTGATGGTACAGAAATGATTGCACCAACCGTATGTGCAGCTCATATGGGAAACAGCACCCAGCCTCAAGCAGGGCTTCTTCCACAGTAGAGCCCAGGGCTGAGAGATCAGATACAAGAATGGCTATTATTCCATCACTTTCCTGTTCTCTACAAGGCACTCAGACTACCAGAAGTTGTTTTAGCCTATAAAATGAAGCTTTGACAAAGACATCAAAATAGAACATGACAGCACCTGGAAAGTGGAGACAGCTGCAGAACCCTGTATTGGTGACCAGTTCTCCATAAAAAGGAAGATACTTAAAGTTGTATCTGGAGTGGTTTGAAAGATTTAACATTTTGGCAGATGGCTTTTTAATATGAGAGAAATGCTTACTAGTATTTGAAGGATACCCACCTGAAGGAACAAGAAGATTTTTTTTTTTTTTTTAAACAGTAAAAGAGCTTCAACTTGAGTACATGATGAGACTCATAGGGCAAATATTAAGTTGAATACTCTGGGAAGAATTCCTACCAATGGGTTTTATGAAATACGTTCTTCAGAGATTGTGGTGGGATCCTCAATACTTGAGTTACCTAAAGTCAAACTCACGCTCCTCCCAACTCTGAAAACCTGTAGGAAGCAGTCCAGCAGCCTTTCCATCCGTAATTGCCTTGATTTATGTACAGCTAGTCTCCATCTTCCAGAGCCACAGAGCTCAAAAGCAAGCAGAGGCTCTTTCATGCTTACCTCGACTCTGCACAACACAAAAGGCTCTTTGTCGGAAGACACTGTACAGTACTATATATCCTAAGGCACTCAGGAGCTGCTGAAGAAGCAGAGGTGATTTGTTTTTGGGGCCACCTCTATCCCCATAATAACAGTAATTCAGCAAAACACATTTTCATAAACTAAAGAATACCTTGTGGCAGAATGCTTTACTTTCAAGCTCCCTCTAACTTCATTTTTTAGCAGGATAAGAAGAGTCAAAGTGAGTACTTTCAGCATTCCTTAAAATTGTCGGCGTTTCCCTCAACAGAAAGTGACACAGATGTCTCCTACTACTGAGGACAGGGCTAAGGGAACGACATGTTCCTCTGTTCGTACAAAACATACTTCGTCTGTCGTTGACACATCTGTATTTATTTTAGGCAAAGATGTAGCAGTCTTGATGGCTTTTCCTTTCCTTCATCCCAGAGATAAATGTTTAACTGAAACTTTACCGGCAGAAGCAAACTGGTTAACGAAACAGCATTACCAGAATCTAAACCAGAGGTCTACATGTGAGCTGCAACCACTTAGCTGGGGACAGTTTATTTTGGATTTAGCATGGTACAGTAAGTTTTTTAAAATCTCAGCTGAGCTAGGAGATCTTTGCATGCATAAAGTGGCCTGTAAGTGCATTGTTGAGTCTGTTCTGAAGGAAATTAAATAAATGACTGCTTTAGAAGTCAATCTAGCATAGTGTGAAAGGTGAAACACACGCTGTTCAGGTTAAGTGTGTGATTTATTATCACGCTAAGATATGAAGTTTTTGTTTTGTTTTGTTTTGTTTTTTAATACTGTCTTTATTTATCTAAAGGTAATTATACAGAAAAACATTCTGAACTTTTGCTTTTAAATCATTCTGAACAAGTCATCTCTCTTTATACTTGACAGCAGGGAAAAGAGTAGCTTGCCATAATATGCAAGTATTTTCATTCCCTACTGGAAGCAATAACTGCCCCATTGTTTTGTTATGTTTAGCACAATTAGAGAAGAAAAAAAAAAGTTAAGTATCCAAAAAAGTCACATCCACTTGAAAAGAGAAAAAGGAAAAAGGACCATCTCTTCTACTAATTACTGTTTTCTAAATTCAACCAGAGCAGCATCTTAAGTAGCATAACTGGAGAAACTGGAAAAATCCCAGAAGTATATCCAGTATTCAATTACAAGGCAACTCCAGTAGCTTCATTAACACAGCTGTGTCAATACTGGGGGGAAAGTCGGGAGAAGTATCTTTTGGCAATGCTAGTCTTTTGGAACAGTCTGAGAATCTTTTAATATCTAGATGAAAATCATACACGAGGTTTAAAAAAGGTGAAGCAGTATTTAAAAATAATTCTTCTTTAAATACACAAAGGATCTTGAAAACAGTGCAACATCATATATCATGGTATGAATAGTCATTGTGCAGGTTTCTGAAAGCGCTGTGACATCAGTTTATCAATAGTAAAAGGCTTATGCTTTAATGTATTTTTCATTTCTGAGATTGAATGTAATATCAGAGATGGCAAAATGAGACAAAATCTGGTGTTTGGAAGTACGCAAGCACGTTCATTCCTCAAATATAATCTTTAGAGCTATTCCTTCTCTCCTCCCCTCTGGATTACTCCAAAATAAGATACATGCCAGAAATGGGAGTAAACTCTGTCTGCCTGAATATTTTTCTGTGTCTGATTCAGTCACTAAATGCCACTGCCATGGACAAAGAGTAAAATGTAAATAAGGAAAAACTCCACCTATAAACAAGGACTAAAAATTTTGTGGTTAATCCTGCTCAAGACAGCATGAACACCCATTCTGTGCCCTATGCCCTTTATGGGAACAGATATCATTAGAGCAAGGGGGATCAGTGTTAGATGACTTTGCAAGGGATGTGTGCTGCCCAGAATAGTGGAGAGGTAACACCCAGAGGTTTTGACTTCTTTTCATTGCAAATCTTTCAAAAATTTACTGGGTTTCAAGGCCAAACCCTGTGAGCTCAAGGAGGGACCCTGCAAGTTTCCCGAGTCCTCTTCCTTCTCCATGTGCTTTTTATCATGGATGAACACATCATAGTCTTTGAAAATCCTTTCCCTTATACCCCAAGTGACCGTAAACTACAAAGCAGCTCAAGTTAAACAGATGTATTAGATTCCTTATCAATAGGAGGAATACCACTCGGCTGGCCCAGACCCTTCTCCTCACTCATTTGGACTAACTGGGCAGAGATAGTCCAATGCAATTACGCAGCCCTCAGAGTTCAGACTTTTATGATTGCCTAACTGAGTTTCAAGTTTTAGAACAGGCTGGACAGAATATATCTAATTTGAAAATACATTTTAGACTGCAGGAAGATCAAGCTTATTTAAAGAAGCATCTCTTTTTTCTTTCTTTCAGGTCTAAGAAATTAAAAACTAGATAAATCTTAGAAAAAAAAGGGCCTGCAAGATTCTGAAACACCGTGGAAGGAGGACGTTGGCTTGGACATCCTCTGAGACACCTCCTAGTACCATTTCTACTCTATCATCATGGAAATAATTTCAAGGACAGTAAAGACTTGAGATGACTGAGTTGGTAGGTGTGGACTGCAGCCCTGGATGAAGACAATGATAAACCTGTCACATTGTGGCCAAAATGAATGCACTCTCAGTTCCCTGATGGCAGATGGGCAGAGCATGGATGTGTACAACTGCAACTCAAACCACAGTCCAAATGAAGCCTAGAAGGAACGGTAATCGACAAAGGAGCAGTGTCTGTCACAGCCCTACCTCCACACAGAATTAAGACAAAAATGCCAGCTTTCAGTAACAGCCTGTAGATTATGGACCCTGAAGAAGACTGAGAAAACTGAAGAAATCAGTGAATCCCTGGAGAAGTCTAGGATTCAAAACACTGTACTCTCACTAATGCCCTATCGATTAACTGTAGCTGATTTCCTCATTAGAGGCTTGAAATTTCAGCAGTTCTATTTAATTTTTTCATACACTGTGCAGGGCACCCAAGCACCTGGACCTTTTTTTCCTTGTCCTTTCAAAACACAGAAGGGAATAAAACTTCTGATTTTAATAAATAGCCAAAAATTGTCCAGATTAAAAAGAAACATAAAAACTTCAATAGTAGAATTTAAACCCAGGATAATAATTGTTACAGTAATAAATATCACTTTATTCATTTGTAACTCTCCGTTGTTTTTCACTTGCGGTGCTGCTTGCTAGTTCACTCAGATTAGGCTTTCCAAATGCATTGGAATGGTAATTTAATGGCGCTGCAATTAAACACTTCCAACATATTTTACAACTATTGAAATGGCTTCTAACTTTACCTGCTGATAGATGACAGTAAGTCATATCACAACATCTCACTTCAAAGCAGAAAGCGTTTTTAATGGATGATAATTCTATGGTAGGAACCAACAATAGTAAAGGCTTTAAATATCTTAATTATAAAATAGAAAATTTAAAGCTATTCCTTGGAAAATTTACATTCATTTATACTGTGCAACACTTCCAGAATAGCCTGCATTTACGACTAAAACTTATTTGAAAATAAAAAGCATCCTAATTGTATAACATTTCACCACTGTTCCACCTGTCACAACCTTTACATACAAGAGGGAAAAGAAAAAGCTTTCCTATTTCTTCAGCATGTCTTTATTCTGTTTTCTATTGTGTTAACATAATTAATTTGAAATTTTGTTTTCAACAAGCTGAACAGGACCTGTCTGCTATCCTTAACAACTCAAACTCATTTAAAAAGTAAACTTGTAGACTATCTCACTGTAGAACAAAGAAATTAAGGCCTAGGATAAAAACAAGGCAAGACCCAGCCCTTTCCTTCATTCCTATATTGAAACTATGCAGTAAGAAATAGGGAAATAATATATTGAAAACAAGATTAATTTCATTTGTCAGCAAGAAGTCTGACATGAACCTGAACCTTTATTGGTGAGACAGACACGAATGACCTGTATGAAAGCGAATAGACATTCAGGCCGGTGTTTGCAGAAATGAAAGGGAAAGTCATTGGTCAATGAGATAGCAGAGTACTTAACTAAGCATAGTTATATACTAAAATACTTTACAGGAGTTTAAAATGCATAAAACAGGAACTCATCAGAGCTAGGGAGGTTGTTTGTTTTAAAGCAATAATTAATTATGTCTCACTAGAAAGAAATTGGGACTGCTTGTAACCCCAAACCACGCTTTGTTCAGCATGTGAACTAAAAGAAGTATTCCTGATTGCAGCTGCAGCCCGCTTCTCAAATGGTTGTCTTTCTTTGAAGTACCTGCAGCTGGAGATGAAGCAGCTCTCAAAAGAGAGAAACAGGATGTTGGAAAACAAATAACCTTGAAATCTATTTGCAGTTTAGCACTTTGGGCAACAGCATTCACCTTGCTGTAAGCAGCTTTAAAAGGTATTTTTAAAACTAGTAAAAATAGAGGTTTATGGTAATTCAAAGGCGAAAGATGCTCTGAGAAGTGTGGAGCATGTCTTATCTTTGAAATGTTTGACTTTTCTCTGGGACTTGTTCTTAAGAATTCCCAACACCAAAAATTAATTATATTTTCTTTTGAATTGATAGGAAGATAAACTATTGTATACTAGTTTTACCATAACTTTGATAGAGGCCAGGTTCTCAGTGATATTATAGGCAATTTCCCCTATACTCTGAAACAATTACTGCTGCATTTGCAAAAGTAATATTAGGCTATCTTTGGTACATAAAAATACTAAAAAATGGATATAATTTGTTGGTTACTAAAGTATTTGTATTCTGAATCTCAGAGAACAATTTCCAACAGATCAATTGTTCATTTGTTGGTTGCAATTGTTTTAAAGGAGAACGGTATCACAGCCATGAAGGACTGGTGGATTAACAAGTTTCATCATCAAAGAGAAGTTAAGTGGTCAGAAGTGGCTTTGCAATGCACTGTTTACACTTTTGTTTGCCTTTTCTGGAGTCGTTCTCACTGCAGGTTTCCTAACTGGTAGGTGTTATTATACACCCCTTTCTAAAACCTGTATTTGAAACCCAAATTACATTTAAATCATTGCAATGGAGGATGAGAAGAAAAAATAAGCATAGCATTCTTGGTTTTAGTAAGGCTTAATCAGAAATAGAAAGTTGTAGGCTTAAAAATTAGGAGGAAAAAGAAAAAGCTATTAATGTTGTATTTTCCCAAATGACTCAAATGCTTAGGACTAGAATTTTTCCCCATATCACATTTTGTCTGTAAAACTATCTGCTTGCTTTCAGAAGGACCACTAAAGAACAGATTATTCAAGACTGAAGAAAAGCAACGGGAGCTGAATCAGAACAACTGCATATTTGGTTTTGTATTGCCTTTTGTACGCATTTCTCAACTAACTGTAATGGCAATTCATGGGTGTGGTGGCTGTGCAACGGGGTGTGAAGGGATGTCCTCACACGTGTGTCTGTAGCTCAAGAAGTGAGCCCTGACAATGGCCTGTGCAGCTCACCTGTCCCTGCCCAGTGTGAACCACTTTTCCAGCCTCACATTGCCAACGCACATCTGTGCAGAGCTCATCAAGCAGCATTCGGTCCACAATTCAGTTTTGAATTATCTTTAGTTCAAGATTGACGTTATCATTCTCTTTTTCTATGCATCCTATGTATATAGCTACAGTAAGTCTCCTTTTATTTATCCATTTGTCTTGCTTTTGTTAGAGCTGGTTTAAATCCATCGCTGCCAGATGTACTGTCGAGGTGATATTAAACTCAGAGACACATACAACCTTTTATTAGCAGAGCCGCAGAGGCCAGAGCGTACAAGCTGCTTACAGCTTTTAAAGCTACCCCCATTACCAGAAGAGCTGAAGACTCCAGGTTACACCATTATAGTGATCTTAAAGGAATGTATCATCATTATGGAAGGCAGCCTAGAACTGGAGGGTGACAGAATGTCTTGTCAGCAGTACTTAAATGCAGCTTGCAAGGGCTTCAGTTGGGAATGAACTTGATGAGAAAGCACTCGATTTTTCAAGGGCATCGTGTTGTTAATGGAGGTAAAAGTCTTGGGGATAAGCACAGAGGTAATCGGAGGCAGGAAACGCTGCTCTTCTACATCAGTATTTGCGACGTGACTTGCAGCTTGCTCTGAAAAAGTAGCTCCTAAAGACTCCAGGGCAGTGCAAAGGAGAGATCTGTATAAGCGGTCTTCCTCATTTCTGAATGTAAGTCATGACTTTACAAAAGAATAAGGGCAGAGATGATCCACAAGAGTTTGGCTTGATATATAGCAGGCTGAACTGTCAAATCCAGACTAAAGAGTGTGGAAATTATCATAAAAGCCTGCAGATGGACATTGGACTAAACATAAGCAGTAAAATAACCTCACAGAAATGAAGGATGGATGATATCCACCTGCCTAAAGTATCATAAATTTAGTCATGTACTCTGTCAATGGACAAATTCAGAGCTCCACTACTCTCCACACCTATTACCTCCAGCATATATATTTATTTGTACTTGAAGAATGGAATTGGCCTCTCTACTGGATACCAGATGTGTTTGGATCACTGCTTACAGTTCATAATTGCTCCACATTTCAGATCTGAAGTCCAGGCTTAAGACAGGCTGTCCACACTGGTGGTCTGGAGGAGAGTCTTTTAAAATCAGCCTTCCAAGGCCAAACCAGTTTATAGCAGCCTCCTTGTACAAACCATCTTTGCCCTATAATGAGTGACACCCCAGGGCAGATGTGCCAGGCCCTGTGCACACCCATGAGTCCTGACTACCCTGACCAGTGCCACCGGGGTCCCCCACCCAGGAAGCCTCAACCCCTTGCCTGGAAGCCCTGGTGGGGTTTAAGCTGGGTATGCCTGTGGCCAGATCTGTTCTTCAGCTGTTGACTGGGCTTTCCAGATTGACACAGGACCTGAGGAACCACCTTGCCTTCATCTGAGGATGATTGGGCAATTCATGGGACCTGTCACCCAGACCACCCAGCTGTTCCGCTGACGGATGGTAGCCATCCACAAGGAAGTTTCTACAGCCCATGTTGTGGCCATCCTCAACCCCTAGATTGGATGCCTGCCTGGGGTAGTCCCATGGGCATATGTCAACTCCTGAGAACCTATGGTCCTTCCCTCCACCACAAAAACATCCACTCTCTAGTTAAACAAGCCACAGAGGCTGGTTGTTTGGTTACCACAGTGGGTCTTTCCTCAGTGGGTGACATTGAATAAATTAGTTAAGCATTGCTTACCGTATGGCCGCTGCTGCTCTCCAGTGCTGCATCAGGCTGTGGGGAGTGTGCAGAAACTCTTTGCTAGCAGAGAAGACGGTGGCAGGAAACAATGAGGTCACCGATGAGTCTCAATGACAGCATGTCACTTCTCTTGCCTTACTTTTCCCTCTCTTTTTCACAAATAATAATTGTGCCAGATATTTTGAGTGACTATATCTGGTCTTCTAAGGTCAAAGGCCTTGAAAATTGCTGACATGCAGGCAGTTGTGAATTTTTAAACCAAACAAAACTAAATATTTTTGAGTTATGAGCAGTTCTTTGAGCTGGCTGCATAAACTTTCCACAGCACAAGAGAATATGTACTGTTCATCTATATTCATTTAAAATGGATTTATTATATGTTATCCTCGCCACAACGGCTTCCATATATTTACCACTCTTCATACTATCCACCAAAGTATTTCTGTAATAGATCACTGTCTTCCAGTCAAGGACTTTGCATTTGAAAGAGAAAACAAAAATACTTATAAACAATTGGAGCTGTGTAGATGACTTGTAGCTCTACATAACGCATTGTAGCAACTCGCTTTGTTTTGGGAACAAAAAACAAACATCAAGGTTTGCTTTTCAGAAACACTTGGCAGAAAATAACCCTTCATTCCCAAAACAATGGAGAGTTATGATTTTAATTTAGTTCTTCTGTTTTAGTTTTGTTTCAAAGCAGATCTCCAGAAAATAGGGTATTCCTAAAATATATTGAATATTTTCAACTGAAAATGTATGCTGGATACTGGAAGAGCTTACATCACATAGGTGCAGACTCGATTCTCACGCCTGCACACTTCAGAAACCTCAGCCGAGACTCTCTCAGAAGTTGAATTCCACTTCCAATGGAACGGCCAAAATGAAAACTCGCTTCTGAGCATCTCCCTTAGACACCTCATACACCACCGTGCTTGCTACCCCTCCTCGGTGCTGTTTGTTGGCTTCCCACCAGCATTGTGCAATGCTCTTCTCGCAGCATCTACTGCTTTGCCTACTTTTCTACCAGGTTTCCTTCTGAAGGTTTTTTTCTTTTTTCAGTCTCTCTTTATAAACCCAGTCTCCAAAGTAATATACTTCTCACATGCTTTCTAACTCTGTTTTTATGTCCTCCCACTGACTCTGTGGAAATCAATGTCCAGGATATATTAGCTTCCCATAGTAAGCAGGCTAATATCTCGACCTAGCGGTCTGTGGATTTTTATTTTTTTTAAATGCTCTACAGTGATATAGAAGACCAGAGAGCTGACTTTCAGTCTGGGTAAAACTAGGTGATGGTGCTATCTTGGAGGAAGCAAGTGAAAGCAGTGGAGAGGGCACTGTCCCTTTAAACGAGCTGATACTTTATTTCTATAACCTATTAAACGTCTGTAGACTTGAGAGAGCTATGCTTATATAGACTGTATGAATTTGATCTAAAAAGAGTGATTTTCCTGTACATTTTCTCAAAAGGCAAAATCCTTTAGGGGTTCTTTGTTCACACTGTACATGCAATGGCAGATAAATAGATCTTCCTTCAGTATTTCCATCTTTCTACACGTTTCTCCTGTGGCCTTGTCCCACTGGAACACACTCTTGGTGGTTCAGCAACATGAAATACATCCCTCCTGGCAGAGGAAGCTCTTGCAGATACTGTGCTGCAGCACAGGTAATTACTCGGGAGACGCAGGCAGGAGCTTCTCTAGCTCCTTGCTGAATTCAACGTTTCATCATCTACATGTCTCTACATTTAATTACGCCTTGGTTTTCCATTTTACTACCAAAGAATTGAGAAACAGTTTTTGCGGAGTTGCTAGGTAATCAGTATGCAGGGATTGCCTGCCTCCTTCACTTTATTAGTTTTGCAGACTGAGTTTATAGTATGCTCATTAGTGCTCTCCCGGATTACGTAAAATCTAGACACTCACAGACTTTTGAGGTCCTTCATCTGTGGAAGAAAGGCTTTCATAATTACTTCATCAAGCTTTAGTGATTTGTCTAGCCTGGACACCCTTGCAGGGATTTGCCCCCTAAAGCAGGCAGTTAGAACAAGGCATTTGTTGAACACTTTACGGCAAGTATTTCTTAATAAAGTGCAAGCACTTTTCTACTGCACATCAGGGCCACTGTGAGACGCTGTTATGAGGGAAATGCAGCTTGGTTTTGATTTTTTCTTTAAATCGGGAGATTATGCTCATGTTTAGGCTGTAATTCAAATTTTGTCTAAAAATGGGAGTTAATTGAGGATAGATTTTCGATATGTGAAACTACTCAAACTGATCAGTAGTTAACTGGTTGCATGTGGTAAATGTGTAAGATAACACAGTTAATAGGTGCCTGATTTTCAGGTTTTTTGTTTGTTTGGTTTTTTTAAGGGATCTTACAAGTACAGTCAGTGCTATATAACGAACTACAGTTAAGTAGGATGTCTTTGGTAATTGTCTGACTAAAAATCTTTTACCTCAGAGGATTCCACAAAAAGTGACCTTTGAAGCTTTCTGTTATCATTCATACTTTCAGCACTGACATGATTTCACTCACCTCAGTGACACTGGGCTCTTAGTGGGGATTTTGAAATTATTTTCTTAAACACAATCCACATTCCTCAGTGAAATCAAAGCTGTAGTAAATCAACCTGTTTTCCTGAACCTGGGGCATACCACAAGGTACACCATGAAACACTGGCTTCTCACGGAATATTTTACCCAAACTTGTTGATCCAGCTGGGAAAACCACATTAAAACATATAGTTTACCACGTTTCTGCTTTTCTAGCTTTGGCAACCAGTTCATTGGCTTCAGCACCTCTTTATTCTGAATTACATCAGTTGGTGTAAAACAAGCAAGTTTTTATTTAGCCTAATTAAAGTCAAGGTCGATCAGAAGTGATTTCTGAGCATCTGTATTACACTAGAGGCAAATAAAGCTGTTTGCCCCAAAGTGATGTCTCGCTGAAGCACTTGGTTGAAACTTCCTCCTCAGACCTTGGAAAGTGTAGCTTTACAGGATCCTGAAGACTGCTGAAAATTACAGAACTGTCTGGTATGCCATTAAAACTGTGATTACCAGTATGCACGGTAAACTTATTTTCCTGACATTTTAACAAGAATTTATTATCAGTTTTGACGCATTTAAAACCGGTATAAAAAGCTCAAAAACGAAAACCATAACCCATACCTATGAATTTGATTATTTGAGGAAATTGCATATATAGAGTCATATTAAAAGCAGACTTTCAGTTTATAATACATTATATTCACATTTTCTTATACAAAAGAAAGACATCTTAATATGATCAAACATCAAAGAGAGTCTTGCAATTTTTCTGCAAAGGAAAAGAAACCAAAGAAACACATCTTTAACTTTTAAAAAACTAAAAGCAATGCTGAGAGAAGTTCTTCAGTCAGCTTTTACATGCAGTGATATCAGCTGTATCTGGCTTTAAAAATACCCTTCTTTCTCTATATGTTGTTGGCTATTGTAGATGGAAGTACTATATTGCCTTAGATTTCCAGAAGGACAAGAGCACGAATTTCACAATGACTTCTCTCATCTCCAAGAAATTGTTCACAATAGAGTGAGGTTATCATCCACAATCCTTTCCTGGTACCTTTTTTCCTCTTTCACAAAAACTCTCACCGACATTTTTGTGCACCTTCATTGTCTGGGCATCGTGCTCAGGCTTGCAGCTTCTTCAGCCCGGTGACCTCGGGCCGGGCTCAGGTGCAATTCCTGATGGCAGCACTGGTGTAACCTAAGCTAAACAATTTCGGAAGATTTAACTTTTGAAAATCAGAGCCTGTGACTGACACAGAGCAATTACAAAAACTGTGAAACCCAAGCTGGCTAACAGACCTTCTCCAAGCAGACTTCAGGAGACTAGATAGCGCTCCTTTTTTGCCTGCATTGGGATGAATGCTGGAAGAGATCCCATAAAACCACCAGAGGCAGGAGCCATCATCTGACACAAGGTTTCCAGGCTGATTAGAGTGTACATCTTGAGTCATGATACAGCAGAGAAGTGAATAATCTTCTGTCTGACCTGTCATTAAATTGAAGCTGTAGATGCTAGGTTGTAGATTTGTGATATAATGTGGAGAGGAAAAGAGAAAAACATTGAAAATAATAAGAAAGGTGGAAAAGGAAATGGGGCAAAAGGAGAATATTTGAAGTAAGTGCAATTATTTGAAAACATCACTAAAATATTAAACCTGCCATCCACAGAGAGAGTAAAAAAAGGATAACTCATTATAACTGGGCTAGACAGTACACACTTTTAATCTACCTCTCCAGTCACACACATCCTATCTTTTCAGAAGTGAAAAAGAGCAGCAGCATACTTCAGGGTTTGTGAAGGCCATATTAATAACATTCACTACACAGTAACTAAATAATGCTTCCTGTGCAGATGTGATTTTAGACCTAATTTTCACATTTAAATGAGAAGACAAATGTTGCCTTCAAGAAAAAGCTCAGTTGCCAGACAAGTTACCGGAGAATACAAATACTTGGCTTTGTCTAAAACTGTTCCAGGCAAACAAACTCTGCTGAAGCACAATGCTGTACATGTGATATCTGTGCCTCTAATACAGTAATAAGGGATATTTTATTACCTGCTGAAAAAAAGCAGAGAGGTAAGCAAAAGGGGGCTAGAGGTAAAACCCTGAGAATGGTTTTACTAGTACAGTCCAAGGGCCAAGAACACATAACGAGGTCTTTGCAAGGTCTCCCTGAAGCTCTCCGATATGCCTTTTGGAGGAACATCTCTCACTGAACCCTCAGGGAATTTGATCATTCCAAATTATGTTTTGTTTGGATGCTTCAGCTATCAATGCAAATAACCTCCCTATCCCACCTCCTAGTGCATTGTTTTCTTGCTTTTACCACTGACCTTCAACGTTACAAGACAAACCTTCATCTTAACTCTTCACCTTGCCCACTAAGATGGTAATATTTGTAGATCATACAACCTAGAAAAAGAGGGCTCCAATCCTGCATAGGTCTTGTAGGCGTTACTGCAGTAACCATTAAAGAAACTCAACCAAATTCTTTCTGATCTCTACAAGAGAAACGAGACTCCATAAATCTGTAGGGTAGCTAAGGCTTTTCGGAGGTGAAAAAGCAATCTTAGTTCTATCCCACTTACTTCATTGATTTGAGTTGGGAATTTGACAGTTGCATACGTTTTGTGCCAGAGATAAATGCTATGCTTGGCATATTACTCCACATCCATTATTTATTTTAATTGAACTGAAGTCTTGTATTTCTTTTGGGACATTAGATTTAGGAAAAAGGACTAATTGAAGGATACACGAACTATGAAATGTCAGGACTAGCTTTACAAAATGAGTGGAAGTAGAACATTGGGTATTAGCACTAGTTGCTAAATGACTCTGGAAACATATGTTAGAAAGAGATATGACAATATAATAAATACCAGAACATAGATGATCCAATAAGTTCCACTTGAAATTTCATAGTGATATTTACATGTGACGTAAAGTGAAAACTCATTCTTTTTGCTTATTGATCATCTCTAATGCTGTGAAACTGGACACTATCTGGATGTCTTTCTCTGAAAACACAGAAGAAGTCAAAATATTATCTATGAGCTATATCAGCCAGATATCTAGCCTTTTGTATCTCTTAGACTTTCTCCTGATTTAGGCCACTTCTCTCTCCAAACTCTGTTTCTCAGAATTTTTCTATATTGTGGATTATTTTTGTCTATTGCACAGAAACATACTGCATTCCTTATTTATTTGGTTAAACTCTTGCACACAATGACCTAAATCAAAGCAAATAGTGATGCGGAGCTGTCAGAAAATAGCCCTAACCAATATAGGTTATACTAATTGTCTGTTCCATGACCAGACAATGAGGATTCATTTAAACTTGAATGGTTGGAAAATTTGTGTTAATGAAGGGTCTTCCTGGCTGCAGCATTTGTCCTGGCTGTAATGGGATAGAGTACAGTTTGATATAGAACCACTGCAGGGTGTTCTCTGCCAAATTTGTGCTGATTTTCTACACTTGTAATTTAGAGAAATTGCAGGATTCCTGCAAACCAGTGTTTAACTTCCCTCTGCCAGGTGGATGGTCCATGAATTTCAGAGAGTCATGCACAAGAACATTAGGTGGCATTAAAGTGTACAGCTGTAAGCCATGAAAGGCTACTTGCTGAGCTGCTAGGATCTTCTGCTAAAACAGAGGCAGATAGAAGCGTCGCCCCTTTGGAAAACCAGACCCTCTGTGCGTATAATGCTACTAGCCATTTTTCATATTCGCAATCTATTTAGTGTAGGTCCAGCTGTTTTATGTCACAAAAATTTTTCTTACCACTATATAGCCAAAATGTTTCTGCCTCTGGATTAGTGCTAAAGCTAAATTGGTATCTCACACAGCTTTACTTATAAAACTAATAAAGGGTTTTTTTAATTGCAGAAGATACGTAGTTGTCAACATTTACATGATAATTCTCTTTTAAAATAATCAACATTGCATGTAGGGCTAAGCTCCTTTACTATTCTGTAATGGACAACAAACTGTTGCCATATATACTTACCAAATTTATTCTATAATTATGAATTAAAGTAACAATGTCTTCTAATAGTTAGCAATATGTAAGATAGGAAAGGGGAGAATTAAATTGGGCTGACTGGCTTTGGTGCATGCATTCTCCTGTGCTCTGTAATTACAGGCATAGCTGGTATTTTTCCCTCAGTACTTCTGCCTTAGCCAGTGGCACAGGTGGTTACACCGGTGCTAGTGGATGCAAGATCCAATGTCAGTCTCCATCCCTCCAGACCCCTTGTTTCTGTCTGTTCTCTTCTCAGAATTGACTCCTTCACTCATCCCCTGAAGCCTCAGTTATCCTCCCTCTCTGCCCACCTTCACGGCAGCTTTATTTCTCCTTCCTCATTACAGAATTACTGCTGGGTTGTTGGTATTTGTGCTTGACCCATTTCAATCTACGGTTGTCAGAACTGCCTTTTTCCTTACCCATCAACTGCAGATGTTACAGTCAATTTAGAATTTACACTGTGCATTTTAAGCATATAGAGATATGAAAATCTGCATCTTTCAGTACAGAAATCTTTCCAATGCTTATAATTCGCTTATAATTTCCTGTAAACACTGAAAGGAACAGGAAACAAAGAATGTTTCTTTGCAAAATATGAAGTCCTTAATGAAAAGCCTTCAGAACCACGTACTGGAACACAATGGTTATCTAATTTTACTTGATTTTACTTAAAAT
This sequence comes from Cariama cristata, assembly GCF_000690535.1. Taxonomy (NCBI): domain Eukaryota; kingdom Metazoa; phylum Chordata; class Aves; order Cariamiformes; family Cariamidae; genus Cariama; species Cariama cristata. The sequence continues at coordinate 161,550 of NW_009613336.1, forward strand.
TTGCCAAATAACAAGTTGTTCTCATAATGTTATTCTCAGAAACAGCTGAACAGTATTGTCTGATGTTTTGCTAAAGAAGTGAAAAAATCTCCACTTGAAGTGGCACAAAGGATGAGAGTTTGGCAGAATCAAAAGAAAGCGTATCTAATAGAGGAAGGAATAGCTTTGTAACAAGTTATAACAACACTGCAACTTGTAATACATTTTCTTATAATTACCTATATGATGAATGCAGCCCAAGTATTCATATATAGAATAGAGGGATAACAATAATATTTGATATTTAGCAGCAGTAGTTGAAAAGTAAGAAAATAAAAAATACTTGTTGGAAAACAGTCTCACAACTGTTTAAAAATCTCTCCACCATTCAGTTATCTATCATTGTTCAGGGTTTTTTTGTTCTAGTTGTTGTTATGAGCATGCTAGAAAAAAAACTTAATCTTGCCCTGGGGTGATTATTGCTTTACATTCATAACATTTGAAAAGTCTGTCATGCAAAATGTTGAATGCATACGTGAATGATGATAGAGGGTTTTTTCCCAGCGTGAATGAGAGAGTGTAAATCTGGCCAGTCATATATTTCTGCCATGCACATTTTTTAATTGCATGAAAAATAACTGTAGCTTAAATCATAAGATAGCTTTAGTGATTCACATCAGCTGATAGACATAGCTTTTGCAATGCTGCAGCAATAACAATTTAAATGTATATTGCTCTGCTCATGACTAGGCTCCAAAACAGTAGGCAATGGAAAAGAAGAACTGAATAAATGAACACTGAGAAAAGAAACAATTTAAAACTCTGTCTTTAAAGAGGACTGTAGCTATGATCTCCCCAGGCAGCGTATTTGACAGTATGTGCTGAGAAGTAAAAGAATCTACAACAGCTCAGACCTGAACACCTAATCAATAAGACAGCAAACAAGTCCAAGGTAGCTGACCGTAGTACGTACCACCTACCCGTGTGTACGATATATGATCTAAATTTAGTAGAGCATATTGCAGCCAGTTGGTTACCACACCATTTTGCCCTACATAATCCCTCAACTGTTGCTGTGTGTTCTTTGTTTATTGGTACAGTTCACTTTAATTGGACTCATTTTCAGTTTTTATATATGCCGCTGAGAAAGAATATTTCCAACAGTGGGAAAGCAGGATTAGTCATACACCCTCCCACTCCTGCTTGCAGACGCTGTGCCCGTAGCCTACCCAGAGGACAGACGTGGGCTGGGGATCATCTGGGGTCCTGCAAGAAAAGTTCATCTGATCTCCTCTGAGATGAGATGAGATGAGAAGCACAAAAAAAATCAACTGGCTTCAGATCTTCAAATTAAGGAACTTCAGGGAACTAAAGGAAGACTTTTCTATGTTCTGTATGGAAGATATGGTGAATACACAACCTACTCCATGCCCTATTTTGCCACCCTTTACCATTCTATAGGTTTAGGATGCACCAATACATTCTTTTACAAGACAGTCCTGAGTAAAGCCGAGGTTAGATCATGTGCATAATCCTGCAGCTATCAATGGCGTTAAGTGTGAGCCTAAGTGCTGCACCAAACTGAATACTGTTTCTTGGCTCAGTTGCTGCAGAGAGGCAGTCGTCTGTATGATCAGAGATGATCCAGAATGATAATATATTTACACCTTTCCAAAAGCATTGTCAATTTATCCAGCTAAAGGAGCACTCCCTGCCCCTTCTGGTTCCCTGCTCGCAGGTCCTTGTCTGACCTTTGTGATAGAGCCATGTCTGTCACTACGATGCCATCATTTTCGTCACCATGCTTTACTTCATCTGTACAACCAGTCCAGTCTTCCTGCATACACGATATTCAGCCTTCAAGCTCGTACTGTTCATCTGCTGCTCCCAGGATCCCCTCGTTATTTAGGACAGCCCTGCTGGTTCAG
>NW_009613336.1:163487-181158 GCF_000690535.1 Cariama cristata
CAAAGCCCAGTCTCCTAAGTGGAGAGTCCAAAACTGGTCACAGTGCCATTTTCCTTTCACATTTGGTCCTGAACAGTTAAGTTGATTACAGTTGTTTGGTGGGAACATATGATTTTCGGAAAGACTTGATATTAGACTTAATATTTCGATGTCTTAGACTTATGGTCTTAGATTTAATGCCTTTTTAGCTAAGAATGCCCCAAACCACTTATTTCTACCTGTGTGTAAAATTACTATTCAAAACATAAGGAACTATATAGCTGAGCCAATCCCTTAGTTACAATGGAGGAAAGTTAAACACAATAAATGAAGAAAGTATTTACGGTACAAAGTGTATCTAAGAAAAAAAATTGGAAGTGGATATGCTAACAAGTAATAACAAAACGCAAGTCAGTCAGAAATACCACTGGAAACTTAGTATTACATCAAAACTAATTTACAGCCCCCAAAAAATGGAGACAAATGATCACTAAATAGATCCATTACAAACATTTTCTAAAATTAAGGGTTGGAGTGGCTAGAAGAAATTTGGATAGAGTTTATTTGGACTGCAATTAAAGTATGAAATAAGCAGCAAGGATAATTAAAAAAATTAACAGATCTAGTTGTAATAAATGAACTCTTAGTATGGCAACAATGTGCTTCAGCTTCAGAAACTAACTGCTTCTTTAATCAATTATTTTAAGTTCTCAGTCCTCAAAACCTATTACCTTGATCCTTGTCTTGAATATTTTTTTTTTTTTTTTTGTCACATCATTTGTTTAATACGCGACTGAAATTACCTAAAAATACCCATTTCATATATGGAAAACAAGGTCATCAATTTATTTATTGATCTCCTCTTCTAACTAAACAGGCATTTGTGTAACACAATCCAATACAGCTGTCAAGTCACAATTGGTTAATATTATACAGCAAATAATCAAACAAGATTAGATAGAAAATTATTCTGTCCCACGCATGCGTGTCTCTATGCCTTGCAGACAGGACCAACGCTGCCCAGCCTGAGCAAGAAGCTGCCACAAGGGCAGGATCACCTGGAACGGGAGGAAAGGGGTCTCTCATACCCAGGTTTCATCCACTTTTGGGCAAAGAAGCCTGAGATTTTCCAGGGAATATGGATCCATGTGCTAACTTGGAGCGGGATTATAAATCCTGACAACTGCTGACACCTTGCAGAGATTTTCTAAGGACCATGAGTGCACATGGCTTTCTGGAGGTACTGGTTTTGAATGCTATCTCAAACAGCAAGGAAGGACAGCTGCTTTGTCACTAAAAAAGAGGAGGAAACATGAGATTCTTCACATGGCTGCTACCTTTTCAGATTGAGAGCTAAAACAGCATAGGCTTGGGGTGAAGGCAGAAAACATCTTACTCTTGTAAACTCTAGCAGTGTAGTTTTCTTTCTTTCACAGGTGGTCCTAGACCTTGGTCTGAGAAATCTGCATAATTTAACACGTTGATGCAAGAAAAATGGACTCAAAAGTGCTTTCTGATAGTAAAAACTGTTCGGAGCCAGGAGTGGAATTCAAGATCTTTCATTAGCTTTTCACCATGTTCCTTCTGGGAGTACGATGTGCAATAACTTAAATAGAATGATATTCAGATACCTGCCACAAGTCAAGTACATAGCCAGGTACACTACTCACCAAACAACTGCACATCTGAGAGAAGTCTTGGGGAGAAAACGTGGTAAAGAGTTGACTGTGGAAGACGTGTTTTCTTTGCTACAGGGAAATTCCCAAACAATGCTCTTCCTTCTTGGTGCAGCCACAACAGAGCAAACAAGGGAATGTCAGAGACTGTGTTTCTCTCGGTACAGATAGCAAAGTCTGGCCATGCCTTGACAGTACCAAGCTGGAGATAATTATAATGCAATATAAAACTATTGCTCTTATCATCTTGTGTTCAGCATTGCAAACCTCCCTACAAATCATCTGTCAAAAAAAATGAGCAAAATTGTGACAAGTCTGGAGGGAACAAAAGTTTATACGCATGACATTTAGTTTAAAGTAGATCAGAGAAAGAAAAGAGGTAAAGCGAAAATTTCAATACATTTCTCACAGATGGAGTCTACTTTTTGAGATCAATAGCAAACATGGATGGTTATAAGCCATCTGACCATTTACATTTGACAAACAATTTTACGAGTTGACTCATCCATAACTTCCATACCCAGCTCTTTTCTTTACTAAAAATCTATAGCAGTAATTAGTGCCACACCTCAAGGATTCAGTGCATTCTCTGCAAGATACAAAAGGCACCTTCTCTATTTATATAAAAGTATGAGACAGAGCAAATCAAATGGCTAAGCCTTATGTTGTAGGTTAAAATTTGATCAATACTTTTTCTACAGAAACTTGGAGGTAAGTTCTGATCTCCTATGTAGCATGTGATGAGGTCTTTATTTTTGTGTTACCTGAAGGTGCTGGAATTTTCCATCTCAGTCGATACTCATCCACTTACCTCATATTCAATTCTCTAACATAAGAAAGACAACTATTTATTTACACCAACAGAGTAAACATCCCATTCAAAACTATAGCTAGGGTCTGGAAATCTGGTCAGCTTCTACAGCACGAGAATGACCTGGAACAGTCACATCTGCCCTCTGTTTCTTGAAAGACTTTGTAGAGTTTGAAACAAATCTCGAATGTGAGCATCAGATCCATACATGTGGGCAGGGTGGACAGATTTTGTTAGATGATACCATACAGCAACCACTTGAGAAACAAAAAATAATTATTCTAATCCTTAATATGTGTCATGGTATATAATAGTTAAGACAAGATAAAAACTCATAGTGTCTATCAAAAGACGGCACATGTAAACAACAACAACAACAAAATTATATGGGAAAGTAATTTAAGAGGAAAATTGCATGTTTTCTTTCTGTTTTTCTCTCTGGCACATTTTCTTGTTCCTTTAGTTCTCTTTGATCTGGATTATTTATCTTCAGAATGTAGTTAAGGTTATTGTATTTATTAAACTTGAAGCTTAAAACCAGAAAACCAGCACATATTATTGTAAATTGATGCTGAAGTATAACAGATGTTATATGATTTATAAACCATTTCTATTGCAGAGGTGGCTTTTTTTTTTTTTAAATCTAGTTATTTTATTTTACATATAAAGAGTGATTCATTTTATCCAGTGCAGTCGAAGGCCCAAAAGAGATTAGCATACCATGTTAAAGAGAGCTGTTTCAAAAAGCTTTTTTTTTCTTTGAAAGGCTAAATAGATAGGAGCAACAAGGGTTGGAAAGAGGAGCAGGTATGGAAGAAGTTTGATCAAGGTCTCAGTTTCAAAGGCAGGATTCAGAATAATACATATGTATTGTAATATATATAGCCTTTTGCTCTGTGCTGTACACAAGGCAACCCTTTCCTCCCCGTAATACTACAGATACCCTACAGGCACCTGAACCTGCCAAAGGAATAGGCCCTGCTGTCAGTCTCCCGTATCTGCTTTTTCCCTCTAGCTGCATTGTTATCTCTTAGAGTTTCCATCTCTTTTGAGAGAGCCCAGTGTATCACCACGCCGGTTTGATTTAGACGATAAGCTCTCTGGGGCGATGTTTGCTATGAATTTGCGCAGCTGGGCATGCAAGGCTTTGGAACATTAGGATCCCAACTCAGCTACAGTTCTCAGGGTGATCAGTATTACTATTCAATAATAACAATTACAATTTTTGCATAGTTCCTGTGAAGTGAACTTGGCGTTTCCCATACCTTGCCTATGGAGATAATATTAATTTATCTTGCCCAGTTGTTTCACTTCCCACATTCCCTGTTGTACCTTTGCAAGTTAATGAAGGTCAGAGGCAGAGGCAGAGCCAGTGCAAGTAAGGGTTCACTTCAGAGGGGTGCGGTGATGGGTCAGGATATCAGGCTGGACAGAGAAAAGGTGTTTAAAGCAAAAACTTAAGAGTTGCTGAGTACCCCAAGGAATGAACAAGAGATGGTGGATGGCAACACCGGGATTCAGCTGCCTTCAATCTTTTCTCCTTCTGACCCTCAGTAAAACCACTCCTAAATGGCCTGGAAAACTGGTCACATCCTAATTATGTATTTCTCTAGGTAAGCATGTGTAGCTCTAGGCAAGTAAACCCAACATTGCTTTCTAAGACAGGACTATCTTTACTAAAGTGCTCAGGTCCTTACAGTGCATCCTGAATTCCACTCAGTACAAAGAAAAATAATTATTTTGGACATCAGAGTTCCTTCTGCAGCAAGATATTTGTGCTGCATCTTTAACAAACCCAGACTCTTTCTGAGTGACAGAAGATAAACACAGACATAGCCCTCCCTTTTTATTGCATTAAAAGTTGCTGATTCTCATGACATTTCATGAACCTGGGTGCATTTAATAGGGCAGTGTTTTGGTTGGGGTTTTTGTTTGGTTTTTGTCTTTTTTTTTTTTTAAGCTACAAGCTCCTGGATGCATGTGAGCACCCATCTTAGTAAAAAGAGCAAAACAAACCAAAACTCTCACAATTACTGGGTGAAAATTGGGTCAAACACATTTAGTTCAAAATTCAAGAGACAGTAACAAAAATTTCTAAAATGTTATTTCTTATTGATGACTTTAAGTCAGTTCTTAGGAATTTTGAAGATTTAGCTTATATGCTTTAAACTATTGTAGCTGCCAGTGACACCCATTTGTCAAATTTACATCCTTGATATATTAAAGTACAGCTTCTGGGTCTAGTCCTGCTACAAGCAAGGGGAAGTCCATTTGCCCTTCTGTCATAGGCCTGCATGTAACTTAGTTCACTATGCCTTGCTTACAATTATGAGTTTAAAAAAAAAAGGATTTGATCCAGTCCTATATCTTCAGGTATTTGACCTAATCAAAGTCTGTACTTATATGCATTTAGAGTCACCGAATTAATAAGGGAGGCAATGAAGCACATCTGCCTGTCTGAGGGTGAGAGTGAACAACTGAACCATTTATGTTCACTTTTCATTAGACATAGAAATAAATGTTTTAGTCCCTTTTTTTTCCCCTCCAGTGGTCTTTTTGTCTTTTCCTACACATGGGCCACCTTGTTGACTCCTCTGTGTAGCTACCATTTACTGCTGTTTAGTCTGTTCCTAATTGCCTTTTCCGGATCTTCAGTAATAATGGATAATGAGCAAAGAATAACTTAATTAATTTAGATTAACCAAAGTCCAGATCAATTAGAAGACTGTAACAAGAGTGTAAGACTGTCTTGTTCTTCCATCACCCATGACTAGCGTTGAACAACAGAAAAGACCACACTGCTGCTTTCAAGTCAGGGGTGGTCCTTTACGATTTATATAACTGCTTGAATCCAGTGATCATCTTTGTGCACTCTTCACCGTAACCTCACTTCGCCACCCACTCTGCTCCTCTTCTTTAGGGCTACTGTACTAAGAATTCACTTCCCACGGAGAACAAAGCTCTTGTAACTTAACTTTGGACGCTGCTAGTTGAACCTTACAGCAAAAGCAGTGAAGGGGCATGCCGAAGAGCAGAGTTACTCTGTCCCAGAAAGCAGCTTTACTCCCCACCTTCCACATGTCTCGTAAATGGCAGACAGGGCTGTCAAGGATGCATGTAAATACGGTTTCAAATCTCCAGGAAGGGAGTTGGGGGAGTTGGAAAGGAGTATCAAAGAAAATCTGATGGTGATTACTGATAAAGCAATTCTACTTGAATTTTGAACTTTGCTGCCCCACAAAACCCACTAACCACTCATATGAGGCTTCCAAGGAAAGCTCCTTGCCCAAAACACAAAGCAAGGCAAGTCAGAAAAGTTTGCATGAGTGGAAAGAGGAGGAAAATCGAGCCTTTTTTTCTGAGGCCTCTGACAAAAATGAGATGGTTGTGCTGTAGTGGGAGATGTATCTGGCTGATCAGTTTTCAGATCCTGGCATAAACTGGGAGTCTTGTCATCACCCTGCTATGACAGACCCCAGATGCATGGATCCCAGCCCGACAGTATCTGCCTCTCTGGGCTGTGAGCTGCGCTCAGATCAGAAGAGAGATGTGTTGATCCCTTAGAGAGGTGGATGCACTACTGTCTCAGAGACTTTTATGAGCCCAAGGGCCTTCTAGCACAGAAATGACCAAATCATGATGCATTTAGTGATGAACTGAATGTGCTAGATCTGTTCAGATTTCATAGGTAAATACTGAAAATAAATTCTTATTTTTAATCCACAGTTTGACCTATGCAAAGATGGTAGAATAATGTATGCAATTCAGCAAAGAATACAAATTTAACAGCAAAAAACCTGGTAAAATAGATGTGACTGATAGGGGTATTCTAATGGTTACATCCATGGGAAACACATCTCTAATATGATCCCACTGCCTGGGAGTCTAAGCACTGTGGAAGTGGATTCAATACTAGCATTGGTCTAACTCCAGCACTTGAGGGGCGATGTGAACCTGATCGATGTTTTCTCAGATGCAGAAATATGAGCTTCTGTAGGACCATTTAGTACATTGTCTCCAAGAGATGCTGCTGCGTTAGTGTACATTTGGTTCTATTTGCAAAACATTCTCCCCCCAAGGACAGGTGGCTTGCATGGCACCCAGCCCCACAGCCAGGCAGTCGGCACTCCCAGCTGGGGTAGATCTCCTCTCACCCCGCAGTCACCTGGGGTAAGGACTGACCATTTAAAACCCGGGTGTGCAGTCCTGGAGAGGAACTATAGCTAATTAATAATAAATTGATGACTTAGGTTGCTACAGTTGGCAGGGAAATTTTCTCTCACCCATTAAAACCTGTGACGACATTTTTCAAGCTGTGTTTGTAGAACTACCGACCATAATTTTCTAAACATTAGTTTATTCTGCCTTTTATTTCCTTCTCTGTATTTTTAATTTTTTCTCTCCAAGTCATAACTTAACCGACTTGAAAACTGTATGCAGCCTTGTATACTTCATAATGAAAAATTCTGTGTTTAAATCAATGGAGCAATGCTTCCTCCTCCATCTATGTAAACTTTCCAATTTCTTTGGCTCTAAAATTCTCATTTTATTAAGACTACACTGCATCAGATGGAAAGTTTTGATCTCACTTGAAGTACCGTCATTCATTTCTTTCATTTCCATTGCTGGTAAAATCACTGTTTATCTATCATAGCTGCGTTACATCATAATATTTTATTGCATATACATATGCAATATTTTGTGGTTTTTGTTTTCCTAGGAGAAAGATGTTTATTATTCAGTAAGCATATGGAGTCTGAAGTTAAATAGGCAGCCTGGTTCCCTGTTCTCAGTGAATACTTTAACATGGTTGCAAGCCATGAACAATTTTGGAATGCTTGTCATAGAAGTAGTACAGGTATTATCTTGACCCAAACTCATTTGCTTTTTACTGTCTGTAGCATTAAAGATATTTTTGACCCATTTGTGAAAACCTTGGAAATAAATTCACTATCTGCGAAGCCAGAAGGTCTGGATGAACAAATCATAAATCAAATGCCAGCATATGCCAAAATTAGGCATGCTCAAAGCTAAAAATGCAGACACTACACTGATGTGTAAACAGTAATTCTCAGTGAGAAGACTGTTGGAGGAAAAGAGAGGAAAGGAATGAAAGCAGATCTTTTGGAACATGAATAAATCAAACTTGAGTTTTTTTACAAGTTCATTCAAAGTACAGTATGGTATTTCTGAATATTGATTGAAAATTTCCCAGTCAACAGAGAAAACCAATGAAAGTCCATCTTCAAGTTCACGCACAGAAACAGATCTCCTTAAAGCCCATAGGAGTGCAAAGGGTAAGCACATGTATAAGTAGATTGCAGTTTGCCTTCCAAAGATCTTTCTAAGACTGATTTCAAGGCCCAGCTTGAGAAAAAGAGCCTTTTTCCTTACAATGAATTTTGGATCAGTGGTTAGGAGAGTGATTGTTGTTGTTGTTGTTATTGTTGTTATTATTATTACTATTTACAGAACTAAACCAGGAGTATCACATCCCTGAGTCCAGAGCCGATACAGTTATTTACACTAGATCAGCTTGAAGCTCAAGTGCAAAGATTATACAAATGCTGGCATTCCAGAGTTGGAAATATTTTCACGTCTACTTTGCACAGATAGGAACAGAAAAAGGTAACATAGATTTGAGTCATTTGTGGTTTGTAATATCTCCTGATTTATGCCTTAATATTAAGAAACTGCATTGGGAAATGGCAATTATGTTAATGCAAGAAGACAGACAATTAGTTTGAAAAAAATATGAGCCCTTTAAAATTATTTCCAAGTGAAAATTACATGTTCATTGTCAAAGATAAGTAGTAAATCCTTAAGAACAGGAATAGCTTAAGTGCAACTTCAGAACAGGAAATAGGTATAGAAAAGTTCTCTGTGGCAGGTTGTGCTAAAACGAACTAAGTTATCATTAAGCGTAAACTTCTTTGTATTCAGAGATTTGCCAATATTGTCTCCAGCAATTTACTAAGAGCTTGGAGAGGAGAGAATTAACAAAGAAGATTAAATTAAGGAATTCCTTAGAAACAAAACAAGCCTTAAGTCACACCTCATGTACTTAAAGCTTACGAGTCAATAGGAGACTTGCAGCTTCCAAATTCATAATTATGTCCCATAGCTAATTGTTTGGTACAATTATCTCTCTGAGCAAGGTGTCCTGTTACCAAGACAGATCTTGGAAAAGTCAGGAAAAGCAGAAGGGTTCACTTGCCAAATAAGACTTGCTCCATTCTTAAAAATAAACAAACAAGACCAGTCTGAAATAATTTTCACTGCAAAAGTTCTTGCTCAGTTTTCTAGCCAGTTTTTTGGGGAGTGGGACAATGAGTTCGGGGGATTACAGATAAAAAGAGATTGATGATGAGGAAGAACTGAACCTCACAAAAGAGGTTGTACTGGTAGCTAGCTTCTTTAACAAATTCAGACTTTGTTTCTCAGACACTTACAAGAAAAATGTTATCAAAGAGATCCCCAAGAGCTAAGGCATTGCTAAAAAAGATTTTACCCAGCTCTCTGGAAAAGGTTTGTTTCAACATTCAAATCTCAGGTCTGCATGTTGCTTAGTCTACTTTGCATGAATATTGAGACTATTAAAAATTATCGGTAAAGCAGTGCTCAGAGTCGCCAGACAAGGATAAATCTCTCTTCTTTCTTTCCAAAAGCTGACTTTATACTGCATGGTGCATACGCCTTGCAAGGTTGCGTTGTACATGCTCCAGACTCAGATGGTCTCAGACGGTGCCTTAGTCAACGGCATTAGTAAACAAAGCGTAGTTTCAGCTAGAGACAGAGAAGATGAAAGTTAAATAAGATGAGCTGGCTCTGTCAGAAATTGTCTCCAGTGGGCATATAGGTTCAGCCTTTTGAACTTATAGCAGATAAATATTCTTCAGGATGTGTGTAGACTTATTAAGTCAACTGCTTCATGCAACTCAGTGGAACTACACTACCCTGCCCAACAGCATGTCCTATCGTCATTGAGATAAACAGTCTGCTACTGGTACGATGCTGTAAAGACATTATTAAAGTCACAATTGAAGTCTGATTGCCTTAAACAATTGAGTAATTCTTTAGAATTATTTAACACAAATGAAGAGACATGAAGAAAATTACGACAAAAAATGTAGAGACCATTTTTGGTAGAAAATTCAAATTTCCATCAAAACACAGACATCATAAAACGAAAAAGAAAGTTCTCTGAGGTTCACTGAAGAATTCAGAGAGAGTACTGTCAGTATGATAAAAGTTTCAAGGTAAACACATTTATCTCAATATTTGGGATATTTCAGAGAAAAAAGTCAGTATTGTTGAGAAGAGGTAGGTTATGGTAACTGAAGAATTTTCCAGGATAATAGGAAGACCAAGAGAAGTATCCTGCTGGATTAAACTAGTATTCCATCTAGCACAGGATTTGGTTTCTAACAGTGGCAAAACCTGGCTATTTTCTTCTATCCGTTCTTCTCATTCCCTGGGACCCACCACCACTGAATTAGGGATATTGGAGGCCACATTCCTGCGTGTTCCATTCGATACATTCGATTCTTTGAGATTTTAAACCTACTGCTATCCTCAACCCTTTGAAGCAAAAAAGTTTCCAAAGTTTAGCACCAATTGCATAAAGTACTTTTAAATCTTTTGAAGCTGATTTCAGTACCATCCAGTGTCCCCACGTTTCTGTATTGTGGGATTTGGTGAACTATAGATCTGTACTCAGCTTAACATCACCTCCATGATTTTCCTGGTCATGCTTTCCCTAAGCCCTCTCTGCTCCAAACTGAATAGTCCATGCTTTCTAGTCTTTTCTTGTAAGGCAGCTTGTGCATGCCTTGGATCATTTGCACACTTTCTAATACCTCTACATCTCTCTTGACATGCAGAGACCAGAACGGCGCACGGGGTCAAGGTGTAACTATACCACAGAGGTTTTACAGGGACAAAAGGACATCTTACTTCTTTTTGCCGTGCTCTCAATCCTCTGTTGTGTATAACAGAGATATAGAATATAATTTAATGTAGTTTTGCCACAGAATTAGAGAAAAGATTGTCATCTTGCCTCAAAAGTCACTGCTGAATTATCTTCTTAAATGAGTACCTAAACATTCTTCATTCAAAACTAAAACACGGCATATCCAAGGGAACCCCACACATCAGATTCAGAATAGTTCTCTGGGTTCCAAACTTGTTTTTCTCTGCATGATGCCTGAATAAATAGCTTTTGTATGAAGTGTGAATATCAAGTAAGTAAGATGAAATAAGTCTTCACCAACGCTACAGGCAGGCTGTGGCATAGCTTCGTAGCCAATCCACAGTTTCTACCGGGAAAAACCAGGCTAGAGCATTGGCCAAGGGCTGTTACACCCACTCGTTACACAATGGCTTTCACACATGAAATCACATGCCACCAGCTCAAAACATCACTTACAACATATTCATGCTCCAATAAAATAAAGTCACAAGGGAATAGACAATGATATTAATCTTCTGCCTGTTGAAGCTTGTTGTCTCTACGCTTTTTCAATGAGTGAGCACACAGCCAGATAGCTACATCATTCTGAATGGAGAATTAGGAAAAAAAAAAAGGAATCGAATCTTTGATATGATCATCACATTTTGGCACGCTTTTCTGGAACTGGGAGTGAAGAATTTCATCTCAGTACTGGCCAGGTGAAAATGCAGTTGCTGTGCTCAAGCATAGACTCGTTCCTTCACATTTCCTCAAGGTGAGCAGGGATGAAAAGAAGAACAGACGAAACCAGGATTTACCTGAATCATTCCAGCCATGCAGGGGGAAAGGTGTGCTACTGTTACCCTCTGAAGTGGAGTAACTTTGGGTTTTTCTCTACAGAACTTCTAAAAGCATTTGTACTTCCCCAAGGCAGAACGTGCTCAGGGGTGGAGGGCAGAACGAGGAACAGAGCTGCACTATCCCCACAACAAGACGTAACCCATCCCTGAAGCATATATCTATCTCCAAAAACGTAGATGAAGAACAAGGACACACTGAAAACTTACTCATGTATAAGATCACTAGCTATTTTCTTTCTCATCATTATGTAGCCTAGTTAAAAGGAAGGTATCTAGCCGATTTATCTTACTGGGGCAGAGATTACACTGATAAAATTAGTTGTTTCTATTTCTGCCAACACTCTTTGCATGTTAATATTTTAATCTCTGTAATTTTCATAAGAGAAGGATGTGCAGCATGCTTTCTCATCTCCCACAGACTCAAATCCTCTCCTACCTTCATGCCCTGCTTCATGCACTCCCCAGAATAAAAATTTCTCTCAATGCAGTAGCATGAATCACTGTTGATCAACATAGCTAATAATGCCAGATTCACAGAAGGCAGAAGCAATGACTCTTATTTTACTGAATGTCCTAAGGACATGGTTCATCAACTGGATAAGAGTGTGTGGGGGAGAAAGATATAAGAAATTGCCCATAGTGCTAAGCATAAGACAAAAAAATAAGGTAAAATCTGAAAAGAGATTTGAGGAAACCCAAATATCCATCTTATCAACACACCCCATGCTGTCAAATTAGGGAACAAAAGTATTTTAATTTCTCTGTATTCCCTCCCCACTTGTTGCCACAGAAGTTGTACTGCTGCATTGTGCTAACCACCCACGTGGCTCTAGTCACAGCAAGGTTTCCTTACCAGCGTCCTTAGTCGTAGCAGAACACATCTTCTCAAAACATAATTTGATTTCAGTAATGTGGTACATTTAATAATTACATGTTTACTTACAGTAACTAGGGTCAACAAGGGCAATTTCTAACAAAATAATAACACGTGCATTTTATGAATGTCAATGAAATAAAAAAGAAGTTTGGAATCTAAATAGAAATTAAGAGTCTAATTACGTGGTTGTCGTATCACTACACTGGACAGAGTTTTCTGACTGTATACAGCCTGTGATTAACAGGGGCATAGATAAGGAAATCACCTATTTTTAAAAAACACATCTTTCCTTTAGCATGTATGTGTCCTACCATATATACTTCCAAAGAGGCTGTCATTCAAGTTTCAATGAACATCATTCAAAATGACAGGAAACACAAGATACAGACATAAACTTTGCACTTTTATAAAACGGGACAGAAACAAGCCACCAAAATCACTGCTGAAGGTGTCCAAGCATAAATCCAGCTGTGAATCAGCACTTATTCAATGTTTAAGACTATTTTTGCATGAGCAACTATTAGCTTCAAATGTGTATACAAGGTTAGGTAATTCAAACACTACTAGTTTGTGGGTTTGGTGTTTTTTTTTTCCAAACCATCAGACTAGCATCAACTAGTACATATGGAGTAGAAATGCATTACTAAAACAGAAAACAGAAAATCTCCCCATAAAAAAAAAAAAACAAAAACCAAAAAACAGAAAACCCTAATTTTCCAGTTTGAGGCCTTTTGTTCCAAAATCTATGTGAATTCATTTGGGAAATTAAAATTTTGCAGGTAAAATGCAAAAGGTAAATTGCCTCCCTAATGTAGGTAAGTTTCCTTTAGAGACAACGTGGTGGAGTAATAATTTTATACATGCACTTAATATAAATCACACTGAAATTTTTCTTCTGTTTTGGTTTCCTGGGAATTTTATCTGCTTATTTATTTAAGTTATTATATCAATAAGTCACCATGCTTCTTGGTGATGGTTGTTCACGTAACTTTTCCAACAAACAGAGACATATTCAACATGTTATTTATTCACCAAAACTCTGTTTGTTTTCTGAATCTCTTTTCAAAAATGAAAATTTCTCTATGTACTTGTAGCATTAAAAAAGAACTTAATTTTCTTTTCAAGCTTGTCAGCAAAATGTCAGTTTGGCCAGATGACAAGAGTTATTTTATTTATAGAAAAAAATAAAAGCAAAACCAAAAAACATTCAGTTTATTCACAGCTTTTCTACAAAAGCTGTAATAATGTGCTTCTGAAATTCTTGTATTAATGCAGAAAGTACAAATGTTATAGGCAGTTTAAGAAGCAGCAAGTGTTGTGCCAATTCAGAGCTGCTACTTACCTTCAAAATAATACTCTTTTAGAATCTAATGCAATGTTCATTGGAATGAAAATGAGTGTGTGAAATGCAATTTTATTTCTTATGTAATAAGCACGTGTATAGTATCTATAGAAAAGCATGAAAATTAACACCTGAAAAAAAGCAGTCTTCTCTTTCACAGACATTCCAATAGTAAGTAAAATTATGTTTTACAATTTTTTTTAACCTGAATGCATTTTTTCTCATTAGTTGATAACATTTATATGTTTGATCCGTACACTCTTTACTGAAGTTGGATAAGTCTCATCCTCTAGATTCTTGATTGTCAAGGACATGTTAATTTTTTTATAACATGGATATTTTTTCCTGAATAAGTGTATACAAGTGTGTAACTAGTTTGATATTACTACAAAAAATATTGTTTTAGGGAAAAAAAAAAAAATCTGTTATACTTAGTCCAAGAGAAATTGAATTTTCTTAAATATCTTTCCCCATTCCTCTCTCTACCGTATAAACTTCTAATAGCTATCATGACAATATTTTTTACTTACTTTATGCCACTGTCGAACGTGGTTTGGCTTTTTTTTTTTTTAATTTAAAGAGATGCAGGCCCTGATCCAACAAAGCACTTACTTACATATATAATTAACTTTTGCAATGTCTGTGGCTCTGGCAAAATCAACAGATGGCCAACCCATGCCTAAGCACTTTGTGGAGCCTAGTCTTACTGTACATTTGGCAATAAAATATCTGCACTAAGGGAGCTTCATCCAGGGTAAGAATAGGATTTTTAAAGACCATTGTGAAGGATGAAGCAGGGAACCAGGAGCCTGAGACCATGAGGTGCACATCAGTCACTTCTTCCAGAAAACAGTCTCTCTACTTACTCTTGAATGGCACTCAAATACCATTTCATTCTGTTGTGAGCTTAAACAATACCTAAAAATTATTGCAAGGTTACTGGAAGCTAATATGATGTCCACGTCTTGAGGTCACTTACAGAGTAGGTCCTGCCAGAGAAAAAAAAGCAGTGCTTTTCAAACAGTGAGATTCATCAACACAAGCAAGAAACGCTGGCACCTGCACTCACCTCTGATAAAAGCTCAGTGGGGACAAACTCTGCAACGAAAAACAGCACAGCTCATCAAAAAGCTTTCCTGATTTGCAACCTGCATCAGACATTGTTCTACCCCCTAACACTAATTTGGGCTAATCAGCTTCATTGTGAACCTCATCCCAAAGCTGTCCTTTGGTTCCCTGTCCTCAAGGCAGGTATTCTTCTCCGAAGAGTCACGGGGAGGAAACGCTGTGGGAACACCTTGCAGGCAGGAAAATGACTCCAACGGGGCCACTGCTCCACTGTAAGACAAAACTGGCCAAGCCATGCTGCCAGTGAGTGCTGTTCCAGACACTTTGTTAGCCCATCTTCTCACCCAGGGTCTCCCAGGTCAGTCCAGCTCTTTGTTGGACAACGATGGTAACACAACCTCATGTTGCTGGTAACGCAATGTGAGCAGCACAACTCATGACAACCAGGTCATGGTCCTTGGGTGGCCACTCAGACTCGCTAGAGATCTTTTATACCACAAGTCAAATTGCTCAGCTGTGAAAAAACTGCTGAACTCTACAGGGGTCCTGGATGAAGAAAAACATCCTTGGCTGAAAGACAAAACCCAGCAAATTAACAAATACCTGTTGTGCATCCTTAAAGAGAAATTTTGGTGAGATGTGACCTTGTGATACTGCAGTGAACACCCAAGGGCACTGTTAAAAATGTCAACAAAGTCACTTCATTTTTCAGGCAAGGCTAAAGGTTTTACCTCAAGGCTACATTCTTAGACATTTGGTTTTCTTTATTAATTCTGCTTGATTGATATACTTGCTCTTAGGTATCTTTGTTTAGCATTTATATGCTGTATTGAGTACTTTTTTACAGGTAGAAAATACCCTATCACTCTCTTTTTGTAAGTTATTTTGTTGTGGATGAAACATTGCAATATTTTCATAATTTAAATATTGTGTCTAAGTTTTCCAGTATCATTGCTAGATTAATCAAAAAGTAATTTTCACAGTAAGAAATTGCATGCAATTCCAAAGGCTACTTACCTTGTTTTCGATGCATGCCTTCTACCTTAAATTATTTTTCAAGTTCTAGAGAAGCAAGAGAGTATCTTCTGCTTATAGATATGATCCTTTGACATCCCTGGAAGTTTTGATAAGATGCACTTAAATGTGCTTACAGCCAACACTGTAATTAGGAATTAATTTTCCAACTTATTTGTCAGATTTCATAGGTTTGAATTTCTTTTCCCTAGGTTTAAAAAAAACAACACCCAAAACCCAATAAAAACCCGATGATTGTATGAAACTTAAGGTATTTCATAACATAAAGATAATTGTTCAGTTACTTAACATACAATTAGGTAAAAGAAAGAGATACATTCACATATGCTTATGCCTCCAAAGGATAGGAGATATATATTATTATAAAATAGATATAGGAAAACAATAGAAAGAATCTGTTGGCTTGCAGGTTGAACCAGACGTAACTTCTGAGCTTGTAGGCTCCCTGATTTGATTTGTTTATTTAACTAGAGAGTTCAATAAGCTTTAAGGAACAAGGAAAGACAAGGATAACAGGAAAGCATTCATATACTTAGAGGGGTTATTATGTGCGTATATACATTTTCTGAATCTTGCAAAGCTATCTGTAGTTTGCAGATACAGGGGTTGGGATTCTTGATACAGCTCTCATTAGTAAATTAATTAATAGTGTTGCTATAATAACAAAAAGGAAGAAGGCAGAATTTGAAGGAGGAGGTTGTTGCAGCCTTACAGATTCATCCAATGAAAACATACATAAAGTATTGGCATGAAAGAGTGCGAAGCCGGTATCAGAAGTCAGGCACCAAATAAGCATTCAAGGCTTGACGCATTGGCAGAATGGGTCAGAATGCAAGTCCGCACAAGAAGATAGCAGCAGCAGCTCAGCAGCAAGAAAGAAAAAGAAGAAAAACCTGGGATTTTCTGTGAAGAGAAGGTACCTGAAACACAGAAGTGATTTAAAGGGAGGGAGATTTGTCAACACGACTGGTGAGAAAGAATTTGGACAAATGGGAATGTGTATGGACAGGAAAAGAATTTATGACAGAAGTTTTAGGTTCCATTGATTAATTAATTAATTAGTTGCAGTAATCAAATTCTTAGCTTGAAACTCAAGAACACGGAGTGTTACAGCCTGGAGAGAGGCCATGGGGAAGTGGACGGAACAGTCTGCATAGGTGAGAGGGAAGAAAGAGCTGAAGAGGAGCTTCAGGCAAGGGGTGGGAAGGAGGGTAGGGGATGGAGACTGTTAAAGCCCTGGAGGTGGCATGGGAGGAAAGCCAAAACAAATAAATCAATTGATCTTCCTGTTCTATATGATGTTTAAAATGGCTGACAGAATTTCAGAAGAAAGAGAGACTGCAGTGTATCTGGAGAGCTGAAGACGGGTACGACCTCAAAGGTCATTGTATGAGAGCGTATTGAAGCTGCAAGGAAAGACTGGCCTTCTAAAAAGGAAATGCAAATTGTCAGGAAAAGAAAAGGTGGAAGATCTGAGAGACAGATGAAGATGTAAGGCCAATGTGTGCTCACTGCGGACTGAAGGATCAGTCACGGCCTTGGATTCTATAAGAAATCTGATTTTAAATTATTCCAGTTCAGTTATTGCAAAACCTCTCTTTATATATTCACTTGCCCCAGTTTAAGCTTTGATTAAAACTTTCTCAGCTTGCATCAGGAGATTACTAAATTACTCTAAATTGAGTAAGCAGGGGATAAGCCGGCTTAACCAGGACTGCCTTTCAGCGGCCTTAGGTAGACCAATTCAAAATCAATTTAGATAGCTAGCTATAATGTTTCATTGAAAAAGAGCACAAGTAAGGATACACGGTAATCCTTCTAATTTGGGGCTAAATTAGTAGGGGACTGTTAAATGCCTTACTTTGATAAAGTAGGGACACAAAGAATATCCTCCTATTAGCCTCTTCCAAACAACAGAAATGTACAATTCCCCAGTTAACCCTTTGCAATTTTTCTTGCATGCACCAGACCCAAGAAAGTCTTCACTTGCCTGTATTTATCACACTATGACATATAGTACCTATGGAAAGGATGCTGTTGGAGAAAAAAAAAAAAAGGGTTCTTGAAATTAC
>NW_009613337.1:0-7781 GCF_000690535.1 Cariama cristata
CGGGGCCGGCCGGCAACTCGGCCGCGCTCTTTGGTTCCGGGTTCCGCCGAGCCTGCCCAGCCCGGGGGCAGCCGCTGGGCCCCGCCTGGTCTCGCCCTTTCGCTTTGGTTTTTTGGGGTCTAATTCAGGCGCAGATAGGAAGCGCTAACGTTTTCTGGTGAAGGAAATGAAGACTTCATGACTGAATCTCTTGATACCAGCCCTTTGGCTCCACACACAAATGCAGTAGCCGGTTTCCTTCCCAAGATGCAATTTTAATGGGTTTTGCTAATGAAAAGCTAATCAGTGCTGTGTGCTAATGACATCCCCAGCCAAAAACACAGCGGATCTGCTGGGAAGGCTTAAATCAGCACCCTTTGTGCAAGCTGTACCAGCTCACATTGAGCCTTTCACAATCATTAACGATGCAAAGTCCATACATTGTAATCATTGCAGTTGAATAAATGAATTAAAAAAAACCCTTAGAAACACAGTAGCATGTGTGTATATCAAATATATACAATTAACTTTCCACAGAAGCAAATGCAGCCACCAAATCAAAAGATATTTGATGCAAAGTCCATACATTGTAATTATTGCAGTTGAATAAATGAATGAAAAAAAAACCCTTAGAAACGCAGTAGCGTGTGTGTATATCAAATACATACAATTAACTTTCCACAGAGGCAAATGCAGCCACCAAATCAAAAGATATTTGGCTTCTTTAATTTCCTTTGTAGATGGGGGAGTCTGTGATTTCAGCCAACTGGCAGTAAGACAAGGAAAGCATCTGACCCTCCTAATGCTCCTTTTTTTCAGCTGCCAGGGGATCTTGGTGCCAAATTAAGAAGCCCCAGGCCTGGCTGCTGCACCCAGGCTGAGAGAGTTATTTTATATTTTCACCTGCTCACATAACTAAAGGAAGGGAGTTAAATATATGCTCTTGCCTTCCTCTGGCAAGTTTTGCTGTGTTGCAGGTGGCTCCCAGAGCTTTGTCTCTAAAGCCCATTTCTGCTTGCTTAATAAGGTTCACGGAATCTTTGAAAGGGAAATTTCTGCTCAAAAGAGCTTGTGGTAGCCCTCAGAGATCCTCTCAGCTACCCTGTGGGATCAGCTCTCCTGGTATTGCTCCTGATGGATTCTTCTGAGCCTGGGTTAGGTAAACCTCCGGTGGTGATAATTCCATGCCATTCCCATGGCATGAATCACCTGCATCTCACTTTTGAGCAGATCCTTCACTTTCACTCAGCAACAAAAAGCTTTTCCTCCCCTGGAAGAGGACAGGAGTCCCTGTGAATAGCAGAGAAGTGGTAAGCGCAGGGCTTTATTGTACCATTCTTTTCCATTTACAGCAGGACCCGCGATGCTGCTGTTGGCACAGAGGTCTTCACAAAGGCCAAGCAGCTTTGGGTGGTTTTCCCGTAAAAATTTACAGAGCCTTTGCAGCAAATAAAAGTGTTAAGGCTTTCTACGCCTTCCAAGCAGTCCTCCAGCTCTCCAGCCCGAGCATGAGCCCTGGCAAGCTGAGTACCAGCTCTTTCAGCTGCCGAAGCAGCTGGCTTTCCTAACCCCAGCAGGATTGGGTTTGCATCACTTTCCAAGGCGATAGCTACTTCTTATGTGTCTCGTGCATCCATCAAAGAGTCTGTTAGTGCAGTCTGAGAGGTCGGAAAGGAGCTTTAGGCCACCTGATCTAGAGAAATCAGGCTCTACCGTCTGCTACCACAAAGAACAGAGATTCACAGTCTCGGGCACATCGTCTTCAAGGGTTTCTGTGAACCCATCTCCAAACCCCTCTGCTTCCACCAGTTCAGGTTTCTTGTTGCACATGGGGCAGAGCTGGTTGCGGATGGCAGATGATCTCATCCAAACAATGAGGTTCCAGCGTTCCCCGGAGGCAATGGGAAGCGCCCCATGGATCTGCCCTCCTCGGTGTAACAGCCCCTGGGCTCCCACATGTTCAATCTCTATGTACTTTGGCACAGGGGCAGGATCCTAGAACAAAGGGAGGTGGATACAGCATTACACCAAAAAGTCTCTAGCAGAACAGTGCTCAAATAGTTGAAACTTTTCTTGTCACCTCTTCATCCACAGCACCCAGTGAGCAACATGGAGAGGACTCACTGCACCTCTGAAATACAGCCACTTCAGTGGTGGCTTGGCAGCAGTTTAGTACAACTGTTTTCCAGTAAGACATTCCCAGTGCCAGGTCCAGAGAGAATTTAAAGACAGAGTTTCAATCAAAAAAACTGTTTCATCAGTGTATGGGAGCTTTTACCACTCTCTTGCCAGGAGTCCCCTGGAAATAGGGGCTACAGATTTAGGTTTAAGTCTCAACTGAAATAAATTTCTTCTCTCTCTCTCAGCACCTCCCTGCTCACTATTTCAGTTGTAGAAAGACAGGCTGGTTTGGTTCACTCCAGCTTCTACTATGATAGCTGTCTCTATCTGCACTTTGAAGCTTGAATATTGGTAACCTGGTTGTAGCAGAAAAGGCTTCTGTATAACCAAGACATTTAAAAAAAAGGGGGAAGGGACAGAGCAGGTTTGACTGTCAGAAGTGAATAACCGTTTTTTAGAACACAGTTAATGCCTTGAAACTGTGAGGGTGAGGAAGCAGAGGGGAATAGAATCAGGGTCCAGATTAGGAACATGCTCCGTACCTGGCTGAAATCCCCAAAGTACAAGTTGCCTTCTGTGAAGTCTTTTCCCAGTGAAACATTTAAGGTGACTTCTGCGTTGTCATAGTGAGAGCTCAAATCCAGATCTTCACGTAACGAGTACTTGACAACAAATGCTTTATGGCTGTCCAGACAGGCACCCCCCAAGTCGGGATAAAGCAGCGCTGTTATGGGCTGCAGGTATTTTTCACGCAGGGGTGTGATGAAAGTTTCATCCATCCCAAGCTCATTTAGCAAAACCTGTCTCAAAGAGAGGAGATGGGAACAGCTGACCAACTACATCTGCTGCTTCATCAGAGCTGTCTTGTTCTCTTCCAACCCTGCTGCTTGCTCAGATAAAGAACTTTAGAGTAAAGGCTCCAGCTACAGGCAAGAGAAGGAGGATCAAGGTGGAAAGTGACGGAGAAAAGACAGAGTAAGATCAAAAGTTGAGCGTTCTTTAAAAATTGACTCCTTGATTTAAATGTGTATTGCTTAAATACAAGATGCTTTTTGCTCTGAGATACCAACTCCCATCCCCTTTCCCTGCATTTCCCTGTCCTTTTGTCTGTGTAACACACATTTCCTCCACCTTTTCACTTCAAGGGGGCTGTACTCAAACTGTGCTGTGCTCAAATTACAGACACTTTGGAAGAGAAAGGAGCATGAAGTGAGGAGGTAAACCAAGTCTGCTTGTGAACACTTCTCCTAAAGAAGCACAAGAGAGAGTGAGTCCTACCCCATAGTTATTCATAGTGTTGGGCCTGCCTTTAGGCATATCTGACTGCTCAAAGTTCTCCAGCTCATCCATAAAGGCTTGGCAGAACTCCTCTGTGAACACTGGGAGTCGATAGATCCTCTTATCTGTCAAGAGAAGGGAGACACCATTTGCTGGGGAAAATAACAGGTGAGAGTGTTCTTGGCTGTCGTGCTGTCTAGCTATACTGTGCTGGTGTCAGTGAGAATGCAGGACCCGTGTGCTTCACTTTCTGCTCAGGCTGCTCAAAGGGCTGGAACCATTCCCTGAGATGCGCTCTGAGATGTATTTGTTGTTTTGCACGTTGGCCTCTTGTTTCCAGGCTTCCCTGTCCAGTCAGGAGATCTAGCACTGATTTAAATGCCTGCTGTAGGTGCCAAGGAAACATTTTGAGAGAGTCTACAGGGAGGGCAGTGAATCAATGGCTCATCACAGGCAGTCCGAATACAGCCTCCTGGAAGAAGAAGACTCAAGGTCATTTAGGGGCTGTGGGATTCACTCATCTAGTGCCAACCTCCTGGGAAGATCAGGCCTTCAGAGCTGCCTTTCAGGGTAGAGCCCTAAAGGTCTGTGTAAGGGGAGCTCAGTATCGAGGATAAGCTGAGATAAAGACAGCACAAAAAGGCTGTGTGTCTGCAAATCGTGCCTTGGACAAATCCAGGAGTCCTGCACATATACAACATTTGTGTCTTTCTTTTTGTCTTGAGAAAAGGAGGCAACTTTGCAGCTTCCCCTCTACATTTTGTCAGCATTTCTGATAGGGAGAGAGCTTCACAGATGCCTCCAGGGAAGCTTAAAACCCAGACCTCTTTCAAAAAGACTGAAATCTAGACTGAAACTATTTCAGCTCAGACTAACCAACAGGGATTGTCTGAAAAGGTAAAGTACTTGGGGAGGGAAAACCGAGCTCCCCAAGTCAACAGTGTTCCTTCAGCAGGCTCCCCCATGAGGTTGTGGTACAACCAAAACCCCAGTCCTGCTGCAGCTAGAGACTCTGATGAGACATCAGCAAACTGGGATTGGAAAAGCAGAAAAGAGTATCTCATCCAGAGGATAACTGCTGCACAATACTGCCTCTCCAGAGACTCTCGTCTAGCAGAAAATAACATCCTGTTTGTCACAGCTGTGTATCAAATCTGAGCTATTAAAGACAGTGCTTGAAAACAGCTGTCATCACTGAAGTTGCAGTGTCACACGGGGAGATCTTTGTGGCCGATGTGTTGTTTTCTTTACCTGAGAAGGACTCAATGTAGCGCAGGAGGCCATGGGGATGAGCATCCAGCGATGTGCAGTACCTCACGATTTCTAGAAAATCTGGGGCCAGGAATGAATCCTGGCATCAAGGGAAGGATGATAAAAATACACAGAAACACAATTAGCCTGCACAGTCTTTTACAGCCCAAGAAGGGAATGGACTTCCAGGCAGCCACAGGAAAATATGTAGAGTCTAGGGAGCAAGGCTGATAGTCACACTTGGGTTACTTCTGTGGCAGGAAATGCAGAATGTTACTGGTGTTTTTCTTGGTGGTTTAGGTAAGTTGCCGCTTGCTCTGGTTCATGGGTTTCTAAGTATAACTGGCCAGATTTATTCTTAGCGTGATAGGGAAGAGCCTGGCTCCCATTATGGACTCCTAACAGGTAAGTGCAAAGTCTTTCCTAGTAGATTTAGCGTCTTGTTATGACCTCAGCACAACAGAGTGACTATGCTCTGCTTTAAGCAATTCCCCACACAGATCATGACAGACAACTGCAGAACAGAGAACAGCAGGACTTGTTACTAAAGGATCATAGAGCAGTGAGTCTGTGTGAACCTGTTTGTTACTGCTGATCTGCGGTAGTTATCTAGCTGGCAAGTCTTGGGTCCGGCAAACCTGAGGAAATTCAAAGCAGAGTAGCCCACAACAAGGGCTACCCTGCCTTTGCAGTAGGGTGTATACGTGCAAGCAGCCTGCTTCCCCCTTTAGCTGATGGTAACTAGTACCTTGTCTGTGTGTTAAGCCCATAAAGGCTGATTTCTGTGGCTGTTTGTTAGACCTCACCAACACTGTTTGCTCCAATGATGCTTTATGTTTAAATTACGAATGGTATTCTGAGTCCAGTACCAGGTGCTGGTGCAGCTTCAATACAGACTGACCCTGGTCTCGCTATAAACCAGGCAGAATCTTGCCTGGAGAATGTGCTATGCTGTGAAAGTTTTAAATTCAGTTTTAATATGCTATGCTTTAGTTTTAATTCAGTCCAGCTTTAGCACTGTGCGCAATCCCGAGAAGAAGAGGGCTTCCTACTGCAAAAATAAACTCTCAGGCAATTCCTTGGGTGCAAAATAGATCCAAACATACTGTCTACCTGCAGAATGTACACTTCTGGGTGTTTTCGTTTGTAGCACTTTGAGATGATGGCCTTGCGTTCCACTGACTGATGAATTAACTGTTTTCTTCTCTGCACTTCTGCTTCAATCTACAAGGAAACAATAGACCATATTGTTAGAAAATCCAAAGGGACAGCTAAAACAATTCCAGGAATTTGCTCATTGTTTTAAACCAGTTATTTTTGTTCCAGTCTCCTCTGGGAGACAGAGTGTATGCCTTTGCTTTTCTGTAGTCAAGACAAGTCCAATAAATATCTGAAAAGCCAAATGCCTAAGAGGGATTTAAGACACATTCTCATTACAGATGGCTTAAAAAATAACTGAAGTCTTTCTATGGATGTGTCAAGTGGAGCTGTGAGGTTTCAGTCCTTTCAGGCATTCTGACACCTCATGAATTGCCAGCATACGCTTTAAGTGCCTGGCTTATGTTCTGACAATATAAGCATTGTCCAAAATAAAGACATTTGCTGGGAGGGAGACAGGACTTGTCATGAAGGGATTACTGCTAAGTGTTGTGGGGACAGCCTAATCTGTCATTTCAGAGGAAACAGCTGTAGTAGCAGCCGATCCAGGCAGCTCTTCCTATTTAATACACACCACCACCCCCCACGAGATTAGTTTATAACATTCCTCAGCAAAAAAGGAAGGAGGGTGTGACCAGTACCCCTTGCTCCTGACCCCTGGTAATGTGGTTAGCATAACTAATGCCATTTTATAAGGCAAGCAGCCATTCTCTGTGACCAAGCAGGTCACGTATTCATTCCCCTTCCCTCATTATCAGGCCCTGAAGGTCCTGGGAACCAAGTAGATGAACCAAACAGATTTCTTCTTCCCCTCCCTACCAGCCTCAAGGTTCCTGGGCACTAGGCCGATTACTCCCTTCCTTGCTGGCCTTGAAGGTCCCAGGCACCCAGCCAGCCAGGTGTTGTTGATGACCTTGTCACACAACAGAGAAGTGTAACAGCACCCAGAGCACTGTCCATAAAATCAAGCAGTTACAAGCCCTAAGTGGGGAACTTGGACCTGCTGCTGGACAAAGCTGTGACCCCTGCCATGGCCACCTCCACCATCATCGGCTTCCTCTGAGGACTGAGTGAGTGCCTTGTATTCTTTTATATGATTTTTGAGTTTACATTATGACGGTTATATTGATACAGCAAACCACGTATTAAGATCTGACCTGATCTGCAGGGGGTCCAGGTGATTAGAAAGTTAAGTTACAATCTAAGTGATTAGAAATTGTAAGTTAAGTTAGGATCTAGAAATCCTGCGTAGAGTTGTATTATAAATTCTGTATTACACTGCTTATTGTGCTACACTGATCCTGCTTGTAGAAATCCTGTGCCATTCTAATCATAAATTCTGTGCTATACTAATCATAATATCCTGTTAAGAAAATAAAGCTTTAACTTGATTTAGTGCCATTATCATTCTGCCAAGAATTCCTAAACTAAGCTGTCTGTCCCTTTCGTGTCAAGTGAAATTGGAGCTGGTTGTGTGACAGATCTCTGTCCCAGACCTGGAAAGAAACATAGATGCCACCCTAAAGAGTGCCCTGGGGGGAGTTCTGCAGCAGACCTCATGTGAACTCGGTAGGACCCCTGGGTGATCCCATCTCAAGGCACCCTTTAAAAGTAACTGACAAAGGGAGGGACGAGGAAAGACAAACTAGAAGGGCACTGGAAGCCAGCTGACTAAAACCAATTACGGAGCGACACAGAAGGCCATTCTGATAACGTGTTGAATTACAGGATTTACTTCCAGGGTGTTACCAGTATAAACACAGCACTGACAGCACCCAGCCCTGGATCAAGGCACCAGCAGGGAATTTTTCCCCTCAGTCTCTGTCCAGCACCGGGTTTGATCAGGACAAGGTGTCGGGGAGCTGTGCCCCAATTCTGTCAGGGCCAGGGCTTGTGGCTTCGGCAAGTCTCCCCGGCTCCCTTCAGCGCCTGTGTCGGCCCCCGGGCCACCCGCGGGCGTGGACGGGGGATCCCCTGAGGGGAGTCGGGGTGCG
>NW_009613338.1:0-35942 GCF_000690535.1 Cariama cristata
TAAACTGGAAGTAGGTAGATTTAGATTAGATAGAAGCAAGAAATTCTTCACGGTGAGGGTGGTGAGGCACTGGAAGAGGTTACCCAGAGAAACTGGGGATGCCCCCTCTCTGGAAGTGTTCAAGGCCAGGCTGGATGGGACTTGGAGCAACCTGGTCTAGCGGAAGATGTCCGTGCCCATGGTAGGGGGTTTGGAACGAGATGATCTTAAAGGTCCCTTCCAACCCAAACCGTTCTATGATTCCATGAATATATATGACGCACATCACATGCATTGTCCTGTGGTGAAGTACTGCGCTCACTCAAGTGGGGAACTGCATTCATCCCTAGAAAGATGAAAAGTAGATACTTTTTGTATCACCATTCTCATTTCCTGACTTTTTTAGTCATTACAAATCTGTAGAAATTCTGAATCAGACTTCCACTTCTCTGGAGATGTTAATTTTAATGAGGAAGAGAAAAGAATAGGATATCGTGTTTGCTGTTTGGCTGATAAAGATATCCCTTCTTCCAATGCTGATAAGGATTTCCTTCCTATGATTAATATCTCTACCAGATGGAAAGCTGGACTAATGTTCTTTGAGCCAAGATTGGTCAATACTGGTAATTTTATATTTCTCCTTGTCTGTTATTTCACAGATCCCACATATTTCATGCAAAAGGCTGTTCAGCATGTATGCAAATTATACAGTTAAAGCTAGAGGTTCAGAAGATAAAATTGTCACACTTCTTGCATTAATCCTTTATGCTTATTTCAAGTGAGCTCCCAAATGAGCTGGAGTTCAATGAGATTTATCATAATATTTTCTCATGTTCTTTAGAAAATCCCTGCCTCTGGCCTAGTTTATTATAGAAATTTTTATTTGGAATACTTTGCAGATTGAGCACATAGTAATTTTATGAGCAAAATAGCATATATTAGTACCCTTAACCCTCTTCCATTCTAGCATTGTAGTACCTGCACAAAGACTCCTACTAGTATAGAAATACCATTAAAAAAATCCTACTCACTTGTCATTAGTAACACTTTCTAACATAACCTGAAAATTTGTTTCATCTGAAATTTTGCAAAGTTAAAATCTGTAAATCTTACAGATGTATTCCTAGGTTGCACATTTTGCTGATCCTCTTGCAATTCTCAGGGAGGAGTAATGAACAGGTGCGCTTAAACTAGTATATTTCATTAGCTTTTCTTCACCAAGAACAACACAGGATTTATGTACATTAAAACTCTGTGCTTTCTGAGAATCATACATGCTAAATCAACTTACAACACTTATTTGACACCCCAGCAAGGGTCTTCTGATAGAGTTAGGCATCATGAATTCCTGTACTGCTTGGAGCTCTGTCTTCTGCCCATGCAACAGACTCGTCTCTTCTCTTCAACAATATTGAAAGCCTGTATGTGTTACTGTTCTTGTCAGGAGCTAATCTAAAATAATCAGGATTATTTTGTTGTTGCTAACATGCACAAATAGATTCTGACATTTGCATTCACACAGCTGTGTGAGGTTTACCTACACAAAAACTTTCAAGGGACAGATTTTTGTTCTTAAATACATACATTAAAATCTACATTTGAATTCATTATATACAAAAGATGCAGAATTAAGTTCCAAAGTTCAGTAGTATTAATTGGGGGAAGAAGAAGAAAAGTATTTAGATGATTCCCTTGCATCAGGTTTTTTGATGTTTCATAGATGTTTAATGTACAGTGAGGACCTACTGTGCAGTATCTTTTAGTTCCAGTGTTTTTACTGATGTCAAGAGATATGTAAATCAGACCTTAAAGTGCAAGTATTTTACCAATAGACTTCATGACATGCCAGATCTGGATAAGAAAACTGGATATAACACCATGGAAGTACAGCTTTGTAAACAACCTTCCCCATATTTGTGGACAGAATGATGATAAAAATCATCAAAGTGTATAGAGATATACCTCTTTTAATGGTTCTGGTGCCAGAGCAAGGACTGGCTGACAATTTTCTGTCCAATTATCACAGAATTTGAAATACAAGTCTTACATGAGTGAAATATTAATTGATTCAGTTGTACCAAACTCAAGATCTGAAGACTAAGGTTCCCCTTCATAGTACTTCTTGACATTTCAAATATATAGGAAATAGCACAGCTCTTCTGAAGCACGTTAGTGTATCTCCTTAGAAAGACATACTATATTGCCTCTTCTCAGGTGCCACCTTTTCTGAACTTGAATCCACAGCAGAGTATAGTCCAGATGGTTGCAACCCTATTAGTTGTCTCGTTACCCATATGACTCATTCCTCAGATCCAACATGGAACTAAGCTTTGTTTGCATATACAGTATTTTTGATGATGGCAAGGAACAATTTTTAGACATATCTGTCCCTATGCAAGTTTACTGATCGCCACAGCAGCAAAATGATTGCGATAGCATGAGCAAGAGGACTGCCTAACATCAGTCAGATTTTCAACATATTTTTCATGCTGCTTCCTTTATTTACACTATTGTAAATAAGTTTATGCAATCATGACTTGACGCTAAGTCTGTCTTGCTTTACATAACTGTGGGCTGCATTTCCAAACAAAGTAGGATGTGACTTAAGTAGCTTTTAAGACTGAATATGACTGTCAACCTTGTGGGGTCATCTTTATTCATTTCCTCTGCATAGATACTGCATACCGTACACTGTAGTCTCTCTTCTGTTATTTGCAGTTTGTTAATGACTATTAACCACCAGCCAAATTGCATTTTGTCTTTCCTTTGAATTTACACCTAAGATTTTGACTGATATATCAACACTCCTTTATAAACTTTGTGATTTTGTTTCATGTTTTTCTCATCTGGCCTGCCTTTTTAGTAGCCCACTTCTATGGCATTGAAGCCTGATCTATTTGACACTTCTGCTGTTTCAAAGAGGCATTGCATTGCTGTGACAGGGTGCTATTTGATCCTGTATCCATGCTTGCTCGATTTCAGTTAATTGAAATTCTTTTAAAATGAATTGGAGCAAAATACAGAAGTTTCAGAAAACATTTGCCCCATTCCATTCCAAAGAATTATTTTGGCTACATGATGAGGTTTGAAAATCCATTAAAGCCACACAGAAGTCTTTGATGAATGAAATCAGTAAACTGGAATACAAATTATGACAGGCATTAGGAGGGAAGATATTACAAATAATTCAGAAAATGGTTAATGGTATAAAATCAAA
Organism: Cariama cristata; assembly: GCF_000690535.1. Classification (NCBI taxonomy): domain Eukaryota; kingdom Metazoa; phylum Chordata; class Aves; order Cariamiformes; family Cariamidae; genus Cariama; species Cariama cristata. The sequence continues at coordinate 3,197 of NW_009613338.1, forward strand.
CAAAAGAATCATGTGCCACCTTAAGTTTATTGGAAAAGGTACGCCCACAACTGATTTTGTTAGCCTAGTGGATCACAAGGTGTTAGGAAACAGAGTTAGGAAATTTAGACAATTGCTATGATTGCAAACCAACTTTCTGTATCTATCTTCTCTATTAATTTTGGAGAGAGACCTGTCTTGGACCTGCTTTCTCCCTGTAATAGATATGAAAAAATGAGATATCAAAAAGAGAGGTGCCTGATCAAACTAGTAGTTTGGAAAGAAGTAGTGCTGTTAGGAGGTAAGCAGCATCTGAAACTTCTGAATGAACTTTAATATGAAGTACAGGAATGTTAGAAACAATGCTGTTTCTCAATTAAAATTGCTACTGCTGAAGAGGATCAGAATTTTTAAGTATTGCTCTGTGTTGAAAAATATTGCAAGGTTAAGTCAGAGTATTGTATACCAACAAAACTTACCTTTATTCCCAACTGTTATTTGAAACTGTAGCTAAAACAGAGGGAACACTGTAAGATGATGTTCTCAGAGGAATGAAGAATACAGGTTTTGCAAGGGTAAATCTTCCTTCTCTTATTTGAGAATTCTTTGCATCTGTCAGTAGAATGAGGAATGAATATGAACCAGATGATGTGGTTTAAGGTGTTAAAGTTTTGATTTTAATATCCTAAAGAAGTTAAATAATCATGTGATGAGAACCAAAAAATATTTGGAATTGAAAAAATGAATGGCTTTATGGACCTTCCATCTTTCTTCGCCCATACTGGCATGGTTACAGATATTGATGTGGGACAAAACCATGATTATGGTTTTGGTTTGTTCCATCATGGAAACAGTCTTTCTCTCAGATTTGGCTTCAGCTGTTGGTTTTTCTCTTAATGTTTATAAAATTTGTTGCAAAGCTGCATATTTCAGGGACATGTTCAGAGACTTAATCTAACCTAAAAAAAAAATAATTGTCCCATAAATTATGAATATATGGAGAAGGCTGTCAAGTTGTTTTCTTTACTAGTTTTAAAAGATCAGCATTGATTATACACGTTTTTCTCTTTTCTGTATTAAATATAATGTGATAGTTTGAAGTATCTTCAGTGCAATTCTGGCATTGCTTAATGTAAATTTATGATTATAATAATATGAATGCTAGGGAAAAATGTGGTTAAGAAGACAAATGGAGTTTGTTGAATCAACATGGTAAATACTGTAACACATAGAAGAACAATTTTTTGTGAGATTTCATCAACAATTTTCAGGTACTTGTGGAAATTTTATGATATGTTCATATGACCCAATGACTACATCTGAAGAAATCAGAACTGACTCATGAAATATTTGCAAACCAAAAAAGCCTTCAGTGTAAAACATTACAACCGAACCTATTTACAGTGAAGTCCCTCTTTTCCTGGGCTATAATAGACTTCTTGCTGTATGCAAAAGCATGGGATTTTCGTGGTAGCCATTGTTACAGTTAATATTATAAGCCACCCTGTAATGTCCTTTGTTCTCAGATACTGGTAACATACTGAAAAAAGCTATTTCGGGCTAAGACTCTGTTCAGAAAGACTTTTGCATTGAAAGGGGCATTTGGGAGTACACTCTCAAAAGCTAAGGTATGCTCTTCAAAGTCTGAGACAAACCTGAATTTTACTATTTGAACTTCTGTACGGATGAAGCAACTTTTCCTTGCCTTTGTCAAGTGAACTTGGGTTAAAGTGAATCTCAAAAGGCACAAGTGGCATACTGGTCTGGAGCGGGCATGCTTATAAGTTACCTGCCTTCAGCTTATTTCAACCAGTTTAGCCAATGGAGTCCTATATTTCCAAAACTCTGCTCAGTTTTTTTCTGAGGTTGCCCAAGAGGGATTTTAAGGAGTATCATAAAAGAAGAAGATAAAATCTCCAAGTCTGGCTTTTCTCCAGGATAATGCAGATGTGCAGTAGTTTAGTCGGGAATTTAAACAGCTCTCCATGAGTCAATGTCCCCAGGATTGCTCTTGGCACTGTTTTCAGAACTGAGGTTGCTGGGTCTGTCCTGTGTAACTATCTCTGGTTTTTCGTGTTTTATTACTTTGGAGGCCTTGTTTAGAAAACCATTCCTGTTTGGCAATTTGTCTATTAATATCCTTATATTTAAGAACATAGCGTATGTTTGAAATTTCTTGCATGTTAACAAACCTTGATTGATCCCAAGAGTCAAATAGGAAAGTTCATTCAGAGTGGTTATTTCAGATGCAGAAAGGTGTGCAAAAGTTGTCATATTACCACAACAGTATTTCGTGTCTTACAACTGTCTTCAACAAATTGAATGAAGGATAACTGTCTTTTCAGACAGATTGTTCTAGGCAGTAGAAGCTCTGTCCACACCGGTGGTCTCTCTTGTCTGGCCAAGCACCCAAGAGCTCCCTGGCTGCAGGATTACAGCCCATGTTCCCTGTCAGAATCGAAGTTGTTCTACTCCTTGTAGTGCTTGCGCTGTGTAAAGCTGGTTACTTGGCAGATGGTGGGAATGCCTCTGTTTCCTTCTTTTCTGCAGTCTGCTTTTTGCTGGATTATAATCAGTAAATGAGGTTCAACCCCTTGATTGCAGTTTCCTGAACTCTGAGTCTAGATGAGATGTATATATACTTTATTTTTTTCTTACTTTGACTCCTCAGTCAGCATAGAAATGCTCCCATAAGGATCTTCATTATAGTAATACTTTCAGCGGTGAAAATGGATCTTTAATTTCAGATGTGCTCATGTGGAAAATGTGTTCATTGAATCTAAATGTCTCTTACCTTACAGGAGTCTATGAAGTTCTTTTAGCAATTGTAGCGGCCATTTTTACTACATGAAAGAAAGTGAGGAGTGGTGCTTTTCCTGGTTTTCAGATCCTTTTGAGATTTTATGACTACTGGAGGCATCTTCCAAATAAAACCCAAATAAAATGCTGCTAAATTATTGTTAATTTAAAAAGCTGTGTGTAATAGGAGTGGCTGATATGCATTCCAGCCAACATACTATCTAGTCCATTCTCTATTTTTTTATGCATTGGCAAGGAAAAGACTGTTTTAAGTATATTGTGATGTATCTGTTTAGTGACTCTTCTTTGACAGTCGTGGTTTTAACCTTGCAGTATTCCCAGGAAATAGGGACTGAGGCATAGGGAAATTAGATACACCTGCAGTCATAGCAAATTAAAAAGATTAACTAATTCCTATGTATCTGAAGGCAGCATGCCTCACAGAGTCTTCAGGCTGTGTAATGGATTATAATGTTAGGCAAGGAATTAATTTCTGGAAAGAGTAATGTTTGTTAGAAAGATTTGCATTTAGTGTGTCAAACACTTCTTTATTTCCATAACAGGCATAAACCAGAGAAATTATTTTTTTTGTTGAACAGAAGGAACTTGTGTCAAAGATTAAAAAGGAAGAGGATGATTTGCTTGAGGTTCTTTTTTCCCATGTTAGTATTTTTATGTTTCGGCATATCATAACAGGAATTGATAACATTCACATCCGCATGGTCTTGTGAGAAGGAAGTTGTCTGAGAGGCAGAAGGTTGTACATCACTTTTTTAGATTTGTTTTGTTTTATAGTCTTAACCTTAGGAATGAGCCATCTACAATAAAATGTCCTGTGTTACTCTTTCTTTCATTAAATTATAAACCAAATCATATTTGAAAGAACCTTAGGATTATCCCTTTGTCCAAAAGTGGAGTGACTCTATCTATGACATTGTTTCATCTACTTTAAAAAACCTATGATAATGGAGACAGTGTATGCTCCTCATCAATTTGTTCTAATGAAAACTTAGATTATAGTTGTTGCAACCAAAATCCATTACTTCTTGTCCTGTCTACCACAGGCATTTACACATTGTATTTCTACACTCCTTATGTACTTTAAGACTGCTGTGGCATCCCCTCTTCTGCCTTTTTCTGTGACTGATGCAGTGCATCTGATCTCTTCTCACAGGCAGTGTTTCCTGAACCTCTGAATGCACTAGTCGGTCTGCTTCTGTCTCTTACTGGCCCGTGTCCTTGGCACCTAGAACTGCACCCAGTGTTTTGCCGGAGGCTTTATGAGTGCCGAAGTGGATAGTGAAGCAGGATTATTCCATGTGTTGTACAGGTCATACTCCAAAGTAGACACTTCAGTACAATGCCTGCATTTTTCACAGCAGCATGATGTTGTTGACTCATCTTCTGTGAATGATTATAACCCTGAGACCTATTTCCACAGAATTGCTGCCAGGACAGTAGTATCCCAGCTGGTGCCATCTTCTCATTGAAGCTCATTTTCTTGTATTTTGCTTTTTTTTTTTCCCATTCTTTTTCTAGTTTGCCAAAATTGTCTTAAGTTCTAACCTGATCTCCACCAGCATTTGAGCCCTGCATGTTGAATAACGATAATCTCTATTCCACCCTTCTTGCTGTTTTGAAAATACTCAACAGTCCTGGACCAAGGACAAACTATTTTTTAAAACCCCACCCAATAAAACCCCAACCCATATCAACTCTATGGCAATTAAAACAAAAACCAAAACCCAAGTTTCTCTGTTTGCTCTGAAGAACATTTAGTGTGCCAGGATAAAAAAATCTGCTACTTCTCTATCATGCAGGCCAGCCTGCAGAGGCTGTGCTACTGATGACTGAGAAAAGGAATGCAAAGAGCTGCCTCCATGCCTGAAGTGGAATTTAGGTATGGCTGTAGGTTGTCACTGCTGTGATGGCTCTTCTCTTCACGGTGGGCAGACTGAGTTATAAATGTTGAGGACTCAGGTATTCTTTCACAGGTCTACAAGTACCACAAAGGAATAGGTGTCCTTGACAGACAAAGGCAGCCTCACATTCTCTATCCATAATCCCTATAAAAATGTAAGACTATTTTGAATTACTGCCATAACTGTCCCACAGTTCATCTGATGTTCAGTAACGTTAAGTTACAAGTCTTAACACTTAATGTATAAAAAGGAGGAGGAAGCTGGGAATTTCCCTGAGAGTTTTGGGAATGCATTTCAATTTGCTTGGTGCGTAGTGCTGTGTGCATAGTGAGGAGGAAGGGTATTGCCTGCAGCAAAGAATTTAAAATCCCATGATCTGTGTTCTCTCTTGGCTCTTTCTTGTCTGTCTTGGCTTAGGGAAGTCATCATACTTCTGTGTTTATATTTTCCTATATGACTAAAATGATCCCAGAAGTGTGAAAATGAAAGGGAACTTTGAGAGTTCATGTAACCTCCTCACTGAGGTAGTATTAGTTATAAACAGATATAAACAGTTATAAATTCCTGATACACATTTGTGTTCAAATCTCCAGTGAATGGTACTTAAAACCTCCCCAGCTAACTTCTTTAAGAGCTTTTTCCGTAGTATTGCACTGTTTGTACTAACTTCTGCGTATTATACTCACTTCTTGTTTTCCTACCGCTAAAGATGGAAAAGAGCTCGCCAGAATTCTTTTTATAACATCCTTTCATATATTAGAAGCCTTTTACCTTTCCGCTTCCTCATGGTTTTTCATAGCTGTCTCTTTTCCAGACTCTATCACTCCGATTTCTTCAACCTTTCCTTTTAGAGCATGTTTTCTAGTTGATTTATCATTTATGTTGCTCTTCTCTGGACTTTGTCCAGTTTGCCTACAGCTTTATTTTGTTTGTCTTTAAAGCAATACCATACTGCACCAACATTCAGAAGCACTGGATTTTCACCTCCATTCTCTAATCCACAACAAAACTGATAATTTGGCATGAGCTGAGATTTACCTTTTTTGTAGCCGTCACATTATTGATCCCTATTCAATGTGTGACATTTTGCCCAAATGCTTCACTGTTCTTTTGCTAGTAAGCAACTATTCTTCAAGTTGAATTTGAGTGCTTTCATTCTTCCTTCTCAGGGGTGGTAGTTTGCACTTCTCTTTCTTTAATTTCATCTTACTGCATTCAGACTTTCTCTTAGCCTAATCAAAATAATTTTGAAATTTTGTCCTGCTCTGCAGAGTGCTTGCAATTCCCCTCAGTTTTGCACTGTGATAGATGTTATAACTGTAGTCTCCAATATGTCATCCAAATTGTAATGAAAACATTCGCTAGTACCAGGCCTATGGGAACTGACTTAAATGGGTTCTCTGTTTGCCAGCAAAACACAGATGACTACTGTATGTATGCTTTTTCATACAGTAGGACCACCCCATAGCAATGTCCATCTAGACTGTATTTCACTAGTTTGCCTATGAGGATATCGTATGGGATTGTGCTGGAAATAGATCTATTACCTCTCCTTTGGGAGGTCGGTAGGTCTCCTGCACCAAGAAGGAAACATGGTTTGACATGATTTGTTCTGGACAAAACTGTGTTGGCTCTTGTTGGCAGGCTTTAGGCTTACCTGGGAGCAGAATGGATTTCTACAATGAACCAGTACTCCAGCACAGTGTGTTAGCTGAAGCCCCTTGTTCTGCAGTTAATAATTACATGACTGGGGAGGTACTGATAAATTCCTAGAAGCCACACAGGATAAAACTGAAAATATGTGGATGCTGAGATAGTACTGGGGGGAAACTGTCCTGTTTGCTTAACCTGTTCCCATTCCTGTGAAGATGTAGATTTTATAATCCCTGTTGGAGAGGATAGTGGGGGATATAAATAGCCTTGACCTTCTTCAGTCATTATTATACAGTCAGGGGATCCTTTTTGCATTCCCCCTTCTCTGTTAGCATCATCTCAGTCTAGAGCCCTGGGGAGCTGCAGGGTGGCACAGAGAGTTGGATTAACCAGGTCTGTGGAGCCCAGCGGGATCGGGAGGGAAGCAGTCATGTGAGGCTATGGACAGGACCAGGGAAGATCCCCTCTGTATATTGTACAGGGACTGCAGGGGCAGGAGGGCTGTGGAGCAGCAAAACAAAATGAATGTTAATAATTTGTTCTTAATTTTTCATCTCTGATCTTCCAAAATTAAACATAATCTGAAATTTGAGATTACGTTGTAATCATGTCAGTATGATATGAATGCACTGTGTAATTAAAATGCATGTTGTCTTGGTTCAAGAAATCACTCCTTTTCAGACCTGCCTATAAGTCACATGTCTTGGAAATGAAAAATCTGCTTAAATGCATTTCGGAACCAGGGTTTATGCATTTAAAGTATTTTAACTGGGGAAAAAAAATCTGCAGTGTTTATACTTCATCACAATGCTGTGTAACCCTGGCAGTTTTAGGAATTTATCCTCAAATTCTTGTTTATCTCCTATCAACCGTGGTAGAGTAGAAACAAATTCATTATTTTTAGCAGCTTATCTACACAGTCATGCAAATCTAGAGGAAAAAGTTGTCAAAACTCCTGAACATAAATACCATGGAGTCGGCTGCTAATGCTGCAACACATGGAGAAGTGCCAGCACTGTCACTGACATTAGGGCAGCCAGACATTCAGGGTAAAAGTAGTTTATTGTAGAGGGGCTACAATGCAGTGAGCAATATATGTAGTGCAAAGGGTTTGTGTTTGGGGAAATTTTTGTTGCCTTCTTCCATATTTGCTCTCACAGTCATGACAGCCAAGCAAAAACAGGAGGTGAGACAATAAAACAGCTCAATGAAAGATGGATAAGATTTTTTAAGTCTTATGTTCATGTCCATATTCAAGTTTCTCATTCGTAGGCTCCCGTTCAAAAACGCACTTGTTGCTTTCCAGCCATCCTTTCTTTTGAGAACAGACATTGGATCACCAATGACTTATTTCCAAATATTGCACCATCTTTTCACAATGGAGATTGTCTATTTCTTGTTATTACCATTGTGTGATTGATCTCCTTAGTCACAGGCTGTCACTTCTTTCCACAGAAATGGTCAGGAAGAGGTCAAATCACTACACATTTGAATCCCCTCCCTACCCCCTGAGAACATTTTTTTGCAGAAAAAGCTGGCAGTATTACAGAGTTTTTAGAATTTTTCCTTTCCGTATGGCTTGAATCAGATCTTGGCCAAGATAAGCCAGCCAGTAAAAACAAGCTCTTGTAATAGAAATGCAGCTGTCAGATGTAACATTAGGCCATGAGTGGCATTGTAGGTGGTGCTTCTAGTTAACTGCTTTGTTATTTCACTGTTAGTAAAGGGCTTTGGGCTACGGCTTAGGCAATGTGCCCTTTAAGTGACCATGTCTCCTCCTATGTACAAGTCTGTTACATTTACCAAGAGAATGTGCCAAATGTGCTTGGCTTGTTTTATCATCCAAACCATCCTCCAGGCATTATTGGTCATTGATAGTTCTGACATCAATGTGTTACTGAGAAGAATTCACTTTCTGCAGACATTGCAACAGACCTGCTCCATAGATGTGCTAATGATGCAGTAGCCCCATGGTAACAGTGTAGTAGAGGACACACTAATGAAGAACCTATTACCGGCTAATGCAGGCAAGCTCAGTGTAGCTCCAAAGGAGCATTGATATATATGTTGCATTTTAATGGTTTGGAGGCCTTGGGGTGTTTTTAATTTCCACAAGTGAATGTTACAATGATGGACCTGTCTCAGTGCTGGTTATTTGCAGTGGGAAGGAGATACAGTGGTCAAAACAGAGAAGAACCAGCATGGCAGAGCACTAGATTGAAGAGCTGAGGTCTAAGAGGAAGTGTTCCTTCCTACAGGCTGCCAAAGCTGGCACACCAAGCAAAGCATGTGTCTCTCTCAGAGACAATTTCCTGTTGTTAATAAGTGGAAGTGGTCTGCAGGGGAAGTGATGTGTCCGTCACAAGTTTGAAAGCCCAAGGATTTGACTAGCAGAGTTTAAGGACAGCAGCCAGAACTGCAGCTGACAGATCAGAACTATTCTGCAAGATTCAGTTTCTAATTCACCGTGTTGCTCAGATTGCCTTTTTTTGTTCTTTAACTTCTGAACATGTCACAGTTCTTACTTGCATAGGAAAGTCAGAGGTTTTGCTCTCAAACACAGTTACAAGGCACTATATTCCTGGGAAAGGAGTAAATTAATCAATCAAATCAATCACAAACAATTCATGCAAGCTACTCCTTTCTCCTGAAGCTGAATACACAGAATTTGAAAAATTCCCAAAGTTAGCTGCCCAGCAATGTTGCACTACCACCTTCACCCCAACAGCACAGACCCAGGGAACAGTAGAAGGGGGAAAAACAGGTTTTAATTTCAGAAATTACGAAAGTTACAATAAAGAAAGCAAAAAACCCAAGGATTTTGAGTTCATGCTGGCTCAAAGGTTCAAAGTCTGGTCGTGTTTAATAAAACCATGGAAACATTTGAGTTGTTATATAGACACCATGTCATGAAGTGGGCCCAGAGGAGTCTGTGTAGTAACTTGGTCTCCTCGCCTGGCTGGGTGCTCCTATGAGCTAACTATGACGGAGTAGCAAGCCACCCTCCAGTTTGTCAGTATTGCCAAGTTTCACAATTTCATGGCAAGACTTTCTACAGTTGCTGTATTACTTCAAGGTTCCTTGGTGTATTGGAGCAGTGGAGAATCTCAGTTATATCTTTTTACCTTCCTGATTGTCGGAAAAAGCCTTGAAGCATGGATCCTGATAGGAAATGATAGGACCCACAAAATAGTGTATTTTGAAAATGTCATTAATTTAAGCAAAATCTTTTTTTAAAGCACTTGAGGTGAGAATTTTCTCCCTATGGTCATTATGAGGCTCCTGATTGATGTAGTTTATGATACACTATATTACAGCAGGGTAATGCCATGTTATGACAAAGTAATAATGCAAACTCTTGCCAACTGAAGATTGCAAACTTGAACTCGTGGCCTGTCTTCCTCTCTTGGGCATTGGTCAGTAGAGCCAGGGTATAAGCTGACAGGGATGAATCTGGTTTTCTATGGATTTCGGTTAATTTTTTGTAAATCCCATTTCAAATTCAAAACCACCAACTTTCCTATAAACATGTTTCCTGAAGTACTGGCCTCTGCAGCAATGTTTTTCAAGAACAGGCATCCACCAAAATGCTTATAATCAACAGGCACCGCAATGAGTCACTGGTATGATTCACTGACCTAGTTGTAGTGCATGGGATTGTAAAAACAAGGCCAGATTTTCCTCTGCCATATGGAGAGGGTACACTCTGACTACGGTCAGCTTCACTACACCAAAGTGAGGGATGTGGCCCTGGATGGTGGGTGCTAGTAGGAACACACTGTCCTCAGAAGTTGCTTGACAGGCTGAAGTTAAATGAGATGCCATGTGAACTTAAAAGCAGAGATTGCCATCAGCAGTGACAGAATCTTTACAGTCCTGAGCATACTGACTGGTGTTGTATCACCACCAACAGTAGCCAGTGTTACCCTTGCATTTTCCAAGGTATGGACAGTTATGGACATGGCCAGATGAGGCTGTCAGGCAGGTTGTACAGTTGCAGTTCAACCAGCTATTCATCTACAGAGGTTTTCTTAGTCTTACAGTACAGTGAGGGAGGGAGCATCCTAGGCCAGCTATTTAAATGGCGGACTTATCCAAGAAGATCTTTATCTATAGGTCACTTTCCCCCTTACCTATCACTTCCTCTTGTAAATATTTCTAGAACAACGGGCAAACATTCTGTCAGTTGCAGATGTATGTTTGGAGTCGGTAGAAGTTTGGTGTAAACTAGGAAGTTGATAGGAAGGATTGGTTACATTCTGTTTACTCATATCCAAGCACACATCTCACTAGGAGCTGGATGAACCATGTTTCACAAATACTGTGGAAAGACCACAGTACTCCAAACATCACTTCGTGAAAATGTGCAATAAATAAAAGCAGTGTGGATACATATAGTGAAAATGTATACATTGAACAGGCAATGTACCAGAAGCTGCACAGCACTTTGGTGTGACGAAGACCATGAAAAAATATGAGGCTGGCCAACAGAAGGAAGAGGCTCACAGAAAACAAGAGGCAATGGAAAAGAAGGAGCTTAGCTGCAAAAACAGTCAAAGGGTGAATGTCATGGTGTGGTGCCCATTCACAGACTGGCTGCTCGGAGCTTGACCACCAAATTGCTAGACAGTGAACTCAGTGAATCACACAGATTGGAGCAACCAGATGTCATAATAATTAATTCCAACTGTACAGTAACTGAAAACAGTAGAGAGGCAGCAATTTCTTGTTGACAACATTAATACAACATCATCTTTAGATGGAAAAGCCTCAGGTTTTATAGTTCTGGGTAATAGAAAATTATTAAATACTTCTAAAGGAAAGAATAAAATTCTAGTTTCTGAGACAGGTTTTGCTTTGAGACAAGACTGTAGTCTTTGCTTATCTCACAAGGGTCTAGCTCAGCATCCATAATTCTAAAATATCCCTTTGAAAGCATGTGTCCATGTACAAGGCAGGGCTTCTTCACAGGCATATATCTGTCCATTATGAAGCAATAATTTCAAATCCTCTTTAATAAAATATTTTGAGATTTTATAAAGGAATTCCAAGAACTTTGCCATGGGAATGCTGTGCTTCTTTTATGGCAGTTCTAACTTCACTGCTTAATGTAGTTATCCTTGAGGTAAATGATTCTTAGTCTGCTTTTTTCTTATTTAAAGGTGATATATTGATATGCATCTTGGGGATTTAAATGCCCAAATTGCACTGAAATGCTTTAGGGCAAAGCACACAGTTCCTGTAAAAACTGTTGCCTCTATTGGTATCTCCTGTGCTCATAAGATCCAAAATGTAGCTTCTTATCTGTATGTTCCTATTCTATTTCTCATTTTATTCGGATGTAGCTTCTCATCTGTATATTCCTATTCTCTTTCTCATTTTATTTAGAGGATGTTAAAAATGAGGAAGATAAAGTTTGTGTTTGTTGAGGTGCATAACAGCACATGAAGGGTGCTGAATTTTCCCTTTTTTAGGATGAGAACCTTTCCACAAAGTAGTAAGACAGTTGTCTGCATCTGATTTATAATATTCAGCTCTTTTAATTGCGTAGCAAATTATGGTTCCTCAGGATACCACAGGAATTTAATTAAGTGGAGCTGCTTTGTTTACACAGTGCAAATGAGAGCAGAATTTACTTGCAGTTGAGAGACAATTGAGAGATATTTTCTTCATCAGAAGAATACTATCACTTATAAGATTTTTACGTAGTTAATTGTAGATAGGTTACAAAATTGTTCATTAAAGACTTAGCATATAATTGTTGTAATTCCACTCTTTTATCCTGTCTAGCAGTTTAAATGGAAATGTCATAACTTTGTTTTACAGTTCTTACTTTTGCCACAAGAAAAGTGGGGAAATGAAACAGAGAATTAATTAAGGCATTAGCTTTAATGGGGGTTTGGGAGGTTTGGTTGATTGTTGGGTTTTTTTCAGTACAGTTGATACTTGGTACCATGCAAAAAAAAAAAGAAAACAAAAAAACCCCAACCCCTAAAAAACCACCACCAACAAAAAAGCCAACAACCCTCTAGCATTTAGTATCTTTCATGTAATAAAAAGCACATCTTCTACAGTTCGGCGCTTGTAAGCAACCCTAGAATAGCAAACCTGTGCAAACAACTTGGATCTTCTGAGAAACTTTGAAGTAAAAAGTTATTTTGTGCAAAACTCAGCACTTTGTGACCATTCAGACAATGGCAAACCAATGTTCTCAGCTCAGCACTTGCCTGCTCTTCTGCAATAATAAGCCAGTGTGAATGTGTGACAGAAGAAAACCACTTAAACAAAGATTCCATTTCCAAGTTCACAAGGAGTGAGTTTTGACATTTTCAAACAAATTTTCTTATATACAGAATAAAGTGCAAAAGGTTATGCTTGGGCTTTTGGTACGCTACAATACTCGTAGTTAGTATGGGAGGATGTGATTGGTGTTTGGGTTTTTTATTTCCCTGCCAGAATCCTGAGGCCACATTAAGCAAGGAAGGGCGAGGCAGGCTGGGATAACTGACAAGCAGTGATTAAGGATTTGCTCCTTTTCACAATGACTTTGGGTGCATAATTCTACTGTTCACTCAAATACTTTCAGGGCACCTTTCTGGCTTTTAGCTGTATGCTGCAGGAAACGATTTCAACTTGTGCTGCTTTTGTATAGAGTGTGACAGGGACAGCTGGACTAACTGCTCAGGTCTACAGAGCTGAGCTCCGTCCCCATCCTTTTTCTGGTCTGAAACATGACTCTCCTTTTCCCATATTCTCTCTCCCCATTTCTGACTCATTCCCTGTTTCTTTTTATACACAGAAGGGAATTATTCCAGTGCAGGAGAGGTCAGAGCTGCTTCTGCAACTTCATACAAAGGCAGTATCCAGATACCTCTCATTCACACAGTGCTATGCAGACTTGGGGGACCAAGGTAGCTGGCTCATGGCAGATCGTTTTCCTACAACACTCAGCTCCTCTGTATGTCTCATTTCCTCCTGGTGGCACTGGGGGAGGGGAGGCTGCGCCTGGAGGGAGAACAGAACAGCTGGATTGGCATCTGTCATGTGGCAATAAAAATAGCAAATCACCATTACGATCTCATCCACAAAATTATTATATAACCCTGAGTTATACAAGATTCAAGTTTTTTTCCTCATGCTCATGAAAGTGACCTTTAATGACTGTTTTCTGGTCAAATAAACACCCAACTTTCGGAAAAGGAAAGTCCAATTACGTACTGAATGTTCTCAGCTCTGACATAGAGCTGGGAATCTATCTAACAACTGGATTAATGATGAACCATCATAGTTAGAATCTGTTTTACAAACTGAAGTTAGCCTATGGAGTATTTGTCAGGGATTTAACCAGAAAAAGGCTGGAAATTAATCTGGAACACAAGCAGCCTTTGTTCAGCAAACTGCTGACATGTTCCTTCAGGCAAATTTTTCCTTTGGCTGGATTAGCTAAGCAAATAACTATGCAGAGTGCTTCCTCCTGGGTTTGCAAATCTGAATGAAACTGTAAAAGTACAGGTGCACTGTATATAATGAGTATGTCAAAGCAAGATAAAAGTGTCAGTCTTTGGGACTGTGTTTTGATTCAGTGAAGCTCAGGTCCTTTGAAACAGAGGGGAACTCTGGTTCCGAGTTATGCGCAGGACTACTGGTAGTCATCACCAGTTGGTTAAGAAACACTTTCAATACCACTGAAGTCCTGCTCATACTTTCATGCCCTTTAGACAAGGAAACAAAATTGAAATCAGAGACTCAGAGTATTTTAATTTCAGGCTCCTGATGGAGAATGCTAGCAAGCTAGAGGGCACTTGGCTGTACCAAGTAACTCATGAATACACACCAGTTGTCCCATAACTATGGCCTATTGAAAATATGGCTTTGGAGAGCCCTGTAATAGTATAAGCTATAAACTGTGATTTAGAAATCCTTTAATAGACAGTTAACCAATTCAGACACACAGAACTCTGTATGTGCGAGTGTCCAGTAGTGAGTTAGCTCCTGTACAGTCACAGAAGAAAACCCCACTTTTTTTTGGGAAAAAAAATGTCATTCTATCTGTATGCCTTTTAGGAGTTTGTAAGGCAATGCCAACACCAGTAGAGCTGCCTCCCCTTTTCCAAAGTATCTTAACATGTTGTTAGCTCTACCTTAGATATCAGCTTTGTCCAAAGGTGTCCAGTGGAGCCTTCATTTAAAAAAGTCTTAAAGTGCAATCCGCAAATATTTGGCAAACGGTTAGTATAGGCTTTTAATTCTTGGCTAAAATCCATGTTGTCCTTTAACTCAAGTTGCTGTGTTAAGTTTTTAATGATTACCACTCTGTTATAGCGGCTTTTTCAGTGATGTAGCAACTGTATCCCCTTTTTCTGAAAGTGTCCTGTGCACTTGATTTTTTCGCAGTTTTTCACACTCATTAATTCAATCCCACCTCCTCTGCCATTAGGAAATTTATATATTTCCCATGTTACAGGTGCAGACATTGGCGAGAGGGATGGCACTTCTCAAGGTTGCAGAGCAAATCAGTAGCAGAGCCTGAATGAACCCTTGGTTCTCTGGATGTCTGATCTTGCGTTTCAGTCAAGAATCCAGTTCTGGGCTCCCCAGTTCAAAAAGACAAAGAACTACTGGAGCTAGTCCAGTGGAGGGCAACAAAGATGATGAGGGGACTGCAGCATCTCCCCTATGAGGAAAGGCTGAGGGAACTGGGTCTGTTCAGCCTGGAGAAGAGAAGACTGAGAGGGGATCTGATCGATATTTATAAATACCTTAAGGGTGGTGTCAAGAGGATGGGGCCAGACTCTTTTTAGTGGTGCCCAGTGACAGGTTAAGGGGCTACGGGCACAAACTGAACTCAGGAGTTCAACAAATGAGAACTCAGGAAGTTCCACCTGAATACGAGGAAGAACTTCTATACTTTGAGAGTGACAGAGCACTGGAAAAGGCTGCGCAGAGATATTCAAAACCATCTGAATATGTTCCTGTGCAACCTGCTGCAGGTGACCCTGCTTGGGCAGGGGGGTTGGACTGGGTGATCTCCAGAGGTCCCTTCCAATCCTGACCATTCTGTGATTCTGTAACAGCATCTCAGAACACAAGGGGCAAAGGGCTACCTTCCCAGTAGCTGCTCTCACAAGTGCATGCTCCTGTGCTGAACTGCTTGGAGTCTGAAATAAAATGAAGACCCTGAGTCTCTCAGATGCCTTTGAGAATTGCAAGCTAGAAGCCCATTCTTCATCATAGGAATGTTTTCTGGCAGCTGGCTAAAACCAGCACAAAACTACAGAAACTCATCCATTGTCTGTTGGTAGGAGAAACTACAGATACTTGATGGGGTGAATTTTGTAGCTAATCTGTGGCTTTCTAGACTCATTCCCATTTTTGCTTGAGAGAGAGTGAGGCATAAGTTACAGATGGGACACACTTTTCTTCCTACTTCGAAAAAAAATCAGTAGAAAAGTGAGCTTGAAAAGGTTTGTTGTTGTTATACTGTGTTATTGACATAATGAGGCAGTGAAAAGCAGCAAGAACAAGGAAAGAAACAGAAGTGTGCCCTAATCAGCCTGCATAGGCTGTCTTAGTAAGTCTCATGAGCTAGGGATTCATCTGGGACCTCCTGACTCCACACCATGCAGGTGATTCTGTGACCACTACAGACCTGCCTGTGGCTGCTTTTGGACTTTGGCAACACCTGGTTGCTGTTCACAGGCCTGAGTGATGCTCTGACTTGCCTGGGCCTGTGTCTTGTTCTGCAACATGTAAGTTGTGCATGTATTGTGCAGCGCATTGCCCCAGCTTACTTCCCCTGAATTCCCTTCCCCATTGCCTTTGGTGGCTCGGAGTGGCAGAGCTGAAATCAATGATAATGTCTAAGGAAGGAACTGGTCATGTCTGCCTTTCCTGTTGAGTTTTTTCCCTTTTACAGTTATAGTAGACCTATTAACACATTAGAGAAAGCTGGGGAGTCGTTTACTCTTACAGGGCACTTGCGCACACTGCAATTGAGATGTTTCCCAACACCCCCGTCAGGCAGGCAGAATGATTGTGAAAACATGCTTGGGTCTTACAAGGGGATTTTTGCCTGTTTGAGCATCACAAGTCAAAGTCCCCGTTAAGGTAGACAGGGAACAGAGACGCCAATCTTTCAGAAACCATTTTGAAAGTTATGAGCAAAACAGGAAAGCAAATAAGACAATAATGAGCATGAACTAATGCAGACAAGCCCTGCATCCAGGTGAGAGGAGTTAACAATTAAATAGGTGGTGTGAACTTTGAGGAAGGACTCTTCAAATGCTCTGTGTGGGGGCTGAAGACTTTTGTGAATCTGGAGACATTCCCAGAGTGTGAGCAGAGGAGAGTGCAGATCATTGTCTCTGATTGGGACTGGAGGGACTGAGAGCTCTTCGGAAAGAAAACGGGCTGTGATGAAAGTGGAGTTTGGTGACGCATACACGGAACAGGACAGTGGTTTGCAGAGAGCAGCTCATGCTGGCTTTTGAAGGGCTAGATTTGGATATAGGCACACCAGCCAGTTGCCTAAGAAGTGCATGGAGGGAGAGGGGTAGCAAGTGGAATTGATCCACCAAGGAGGGAAATGGTCTATCTTGCTTCACAAACACTTCACTACATTTCTCCAGTCTACTGTACTCCATGTATCTTGCCTTTCATGAACCTACACCTCCTTCTCAGTTTTATGAAAGGTTCACACAAACAGGCAAGCTATGGCTGAAGGGAAAATGACAAATGAGCAGGGACACACATCCAGAAAAGTCCACTTTCCTGTATTTCTATGTCTTATCTTACTGTTTTAGACCTGCTTTTCATGATTTTGCTTCCTACTAAACGTTAGCTCTTTCCCAGCTGCAGCTGCCTTTTAGCAGATCTCTCATAGAGGCCCACATTGCTCAGTCTATTTGGCCAAACTGGTCTTTGATCCTGTCAACATCCAAACTCTAGTGTCATGGAAGCCAGCACTTCCAAGATAAGTTAATCACTATCTTTACCTGTATCTCTGTGAAGAGAACTGGGATTACAGGGTTGTGGGGAGAAAAGATAATGGTAACGTAGTGGAAACTAGACAGAAAGTGCACTTTCTTTCCTGGTACATCTTGGCAACCTGTTGGGATTGTAGCCCTTCTTCCAGCTCTGGCTGTCTGTGGAAGGCACCCTAGAAATGAGAAGTTAATTCTGACTTTTAGGCTGTCCATCCTGTGTCCTGAGATCTAGCTAAAGAAGAGGCCTTATGATCCACCTTCTCTTTGCAGTGTAGAGTATTGCAGGTCTGTGTGGGAACACTTATTCCTTTCCCTTGGTTATTGGAGGCTTATTGGCTGTTTGGTTGAGAAAAGCTCAAACAAGCAGACGTGTTAAGGTAGGTGTGGTTGTCTCATCTAATACTCAGGGTTTTCTGATCAGAAAAGACTGTTGAGGACTAACATTCTTTTTAGCATGTGAGACAGTAGAAGCTGTCTGGCTTGATTCATGGGTTTGACAGAGGAGTTAGTAAGTTTACCTGAGGACATTCTGAAACATCATGAGACTTGCAGTAGCAAAATATAAGGCAAGTCAGTCGGTGCCACCCTGGGAAACAGAATTAATGGGTGGTGCGGTACAGAGATCACAGAGCCCGCGGCGAAGAGGCAAACAGACTCTCCCACTGATTACTTGCAAGGTGCAAGGCAGTCAGGCTCACCCACAGTTGTAGAGCTGTGGCTGGAGCTAATATCCAGTATCTGTAGGATGTTAGGGAGGCAAGGAGGAATGATAAGAAGATACAAGAATTAATAGGACAAGGAATATAGGTAGTTGAAAGCTGAGAGTTTCAAGGGATGCCAGAGGGCTTAGGATTTTCCATCTTGAACGTGGGATGATTCTGACTTGAACTCAACACACATCAAAATAACCCAAGAATAGACTTCTGCTGGTCTCCTTTTGGACGATATATTGATTTGACTAGCTAGCCCATAGCAACAATGCTGTAATACACATGGGCCCAGATGTTTTCTGATAGTAAAACTGTAGCTTGCTAAAGCTTAAGGAAGAAAGATGCTGGGTCTTCTCCAGGAAGAGAATGGTTGTGTCCTGCAAGACATGTAGCTTAATGCAGCTGGAGCGAATTAGCCAGCCAGAGTATTTGCTGTACAGAATAAGCCAGTCTCAGGACCAAGTAGCAATCTCCAAAGCCAGTTACTGTACTAAGCTTCTGTTTGCCACAGATGCAAGAGATGTGTTCTGATTTTAACCTGCCTCAGATCTGGCCTCCAGTTATGGATGTAGAGGAACTGTGTTTTGGAACTTGACCCTACCCACAGGTAACTCCCTTTCACTGAATAGTTCAAGAATTTTACTAGTCTAGCTACCTCTGAAGGTCTTGCTGTTTGCATGTACCTCTTGAAACTCACCTTTAATGTCTCTCCAAATTGATTCTTATCTACCAAATTGGGCTACTGGTACTTCCTTTCACTCGCTACTTTCTTTACTTTTTCTTTCTTATTTAGAACCTGAACTCTTTGGGGTTTACATACTCTTGGCTAGAGCACAGCGTTTTAGCTTCTCATTAGCAGTTCCAAAGCTTAAGGGAAGAAACAGAAATGTGTAGCAATGCGAGTTTGTATGTGGATACAATAGTGAAGGGTGTTAGTGAAGGGTCACACACAAAGCAAGGCTTGCTCTTTCAGTGACCCCAGAAAAGGCATGACCATCACAGCTTGCAAGTGTGGCTGTCACCAAAAGAGAATAAGAATTAATTTATGCCTGATATTTCTAGCCCCTGATCACTGAGCTGCATGAACAAGTGACACAGGAAGCAGCTTCCGTAGTGGAAGATAAAGCATACTAATGTCCTAAATCTGAAAAGATGTGGTTTTTATTATCTTTTGGCCCAGACTTGAACTAGGGGAGATATCTTGAAATAGAAGTAAAAAATCAACTAAGTGTCTGAGTATCACGCGACATCTGTTTTCAGTAAGCTACCAGAGGGTGGGGAGGCTCCCATGTTAGCAGTCACATGAAAATTACAATATTTAATGGCAGCGCCCACAGAATGTCCATCTCCCTGTAGAAACTGGTTTTGCTGCTGCAAGCACATTCATGTTGAGATCATTATCTACTCAACAGTTCTTGATTCCTTGTACTTCAGAGGATATGCCATATCTGTTTTGAAGGTGGATGGCACAGAATATGAAGACTGACTTTATATACAGGTGATTTAAAATAATATGGCACATTTATTTTAAACTGGAACACCAATAGATTTTATATGCATGGTCTTACACCAGAATCACTCTATCCACCCCTTCTGAAGTCAGAAGAAGCAATATTACAGACATGGAAGATAAAATGAAATTCTTCTGTATGACAGAAATATATATTTTAGAACAGCTGTTATTCAGGACTAGCCATACCTATGGCCTTTTCTTTCAGACCTCTCCAGATCTAGTTATTTGAATGACAGTCCCCAGGTCTTCTTTTCTTTCTGGGTATAACCATGTTTCAAAGGTGTTTTCAGCCTATAGTTCCAGCCATCATTCTTCTTCCAGCTTCACTCTGCCTGACCACTTCCAAACAGCTTGTTTGGAAAGGAACTGTGATTTTTTGATGCTACAAGGGCCCAGAAAAACTTACTTATTACTTATGTATCTAGAGGACAGGAGTCACAGAAGAAGGACAAAACAATAAAAGGCCAGCATGCAAATTATTGTATTAAGTGATTAGCATCTTCCTTTGCACTGAAGCAGGCCCCACTTATCCAAGTGTCGCTACTCATGGGGAAGTAAAATTTCAGCTCTTGCCCCTCCTATTCTGGACAGATCTTCAAAAATTCCATTAACAGCTGCATATCCTGTAACACTGTTCCACTGGAGATGTGTGCGGCTTGATCAGAGGCCTTTGACACCTGTTTCACTATCAGTTATCTGAAATATTTTACTTTTTTTCATGTGGGTATATGAAACAACCATCATTAGATTTAATTCTTAGCACTTTGCAAGCAA
Organism: Cariama cristata; assembly: GCF_000690535.1. NCBI lineage: Eukaryota > Metazoa > Chordata > Aves > Cariamiformes > Cariamidae > Cariama > Cariama cristata. The sequence continues at coordinate 23,532 of NW_009613338.1, forward strand.
TGCAGTAGCCATCACACAGACAGGAGAGTCAGATAATGATCACTGATAGGACCCAGGGATTCACAGGGATGCTGCAGCAAAATTTATTATTGTCATCTCTTGTGTTACCTTTCAGGTTTCATCTGGAGGCCAGTGCTTAAATCAAGCTTCCAAACTGCCAGGAAATATACAACTACTTGCTAAGTCAACCTCCCTGCCCTGAAGACTTTCTGTTCTAAAAAGGCACATTTTGTAGATGGAAAGGTGATGCATAAACCCAATGCAGAGTTACATTTTGCAGCAGGTTGATGCTGACTTGCCTGATGTCTTGCAGAGCATCCCTGAGAGAATCAGAAATGTTTTCTGGGAACACCATGAGTTTCAGCCCTATGCCTTTCTTATCCAACCTCCTTTAGAGGCCAGAAAGATATGGAGTAGTGAGTGACTGAAGTTTTTAAGTCATCCTAGTCAGTTGGGGCATTTATGGTTATGAAAGACAGACAAAATTGCAGATAAAATGGATATACAAAATCTCACTCAAAAAACCTTTTAGAAGTTGGTATCTCATTTTAGTTCCCATAAGAATGAATATTCTACCAAACATCATGTTTTCGACAGAAATTAGATTGGATTTTGCTCTGTGGGGTTTTTGTTTTTTTTTTTTTAATCTTCTATTGAGGAGAAAAACTCTCACGGAAAATCATATAGATTCTTTCATCTGTGTGAGAAAGGGCAGGATGTTTTGCTGGTTATTTCATCATGTGTGAAAAGTAAAATGTTTCCAAAACCTACATTGAACATACTTCCTTAAGAAAAGCAGGTTGAATTACATTAAGCCTCAAGGCGTTTTAGTCACTGTAGAAAAGTCAGTCTATAGTTTCTACTATAGCAGCAGGTTGGAATGCCCATACTTGCCCAGAATATCGTTTCTCTATTTTACTGCCTTGTGAGTTTTCTTTAACATGCTAGTCTCTGATTACAAATTTTTTTTTTCTTTTTTTTTCCTATATGTGAGATTTTTTAAAAACTCATCTAAAATGCTTTTAGATGATATTTTATCTTTCTGTCTACATATATCAAAGCTTGAGCCAGAATTCCTTAAATCTTCTGAAATATCTGTACATGAAAGGAGCAGATAGTGACGAATGGGAAAAATGCAGAGGATTGATAGCATCTCAAGTAGTTCTCATATCTTTATGTTACTGGGACATGAAACAGGAAATGGCACTTATAACAAAAAGTTAGGCATCTGAAGGTGACCTGTGTTTGTCACTCAAGTTGTTTAAATTTTTTATCAGCTTTGAAGCCCATTTTACAGATGTAACCTCCCATCTTGCAGACAATGCATATGGTGCACTCGGTAAATGTACTTGCTACTTAGAATAGAATAGTGGTGCTTGCCTCTGCAGACATTCATATGAGTCATCCTCATGGTTTTACTGCAGATTTTCATGAAGCTCCTGCATGACAAAAAGTTGGTAGAATCAGCCTTTAATTCCTGCATGTATTTTTAAATTCCTTTAGGATTTTCCAGGGTGAAAAAGGCTCTAAAAAGACAGAAATACAAGTAAGTCATCAGCAGTGAAATGTGGCAGTTGCAAGTTTTATTATTTGAGTGCTGACAGGTCATTTCCCCTTTGCCTCTTGCATACAGTGTAATATTATCACCAGTCAGCACCAACCATTTGGCTTGTCAGCAGAAGGGCAGGGAAATCACACACGAGGCAGGGAAAGCTTCTTCGTTTCTTTCCCAGGGAAATCCATGACAGGAAACAAAGGAACAAATCATAAACAATGATCAAATAAGACAGAATCATCCACTCAGGAACTTTGTTCTCTTTTCACTGGGTGATGAGAACAAAAGGCTCAATGTTTAGCGGCTCTGATCTCAAGAGAGCCAAGTCAGTTCTCTAACTGAGCACCGGGGCTTCAATGGTGACTAAAAGCAAATGCAGAAAATGGTTATGTTCCAAGGGGAGGACAAGTGGAGAAGGTTGGGGATGGACTACACCTCCAGCAGCTATGAAGCACTATTAAAGAATCCACCTTTGCAGATAAAAGTTTGGCTAGAAATAAGGAGTTTTTTTCTTGGTGTGTGTCAGTCTGACCTATGAAACAAGGTGCCGCACTTCAAATGCACAAATATGTCACCGGACCTCAACAAAGTCCTTAATTGTACAGTGGTTAGGGAGTTACTGTATTGCTAGGAGCATGTAAGTGCTCAGTAATATTCCACAGCTGTCTGAAGAAACCTTTGTGCTCCTGCCAAAGAGTTTGTGGGGACATTAAAACAAGCAGTGAATTGTCAGCAAAAAATTAGGCTGAGCTCCTTTGCTTGCAAAGAACAGCTATGTTTCTGGGTTCTAAATCTGGGCAGCCCTGCCCTGGTGCCCATGCCACTAAGACAGAAGGGCTCTTAAATCTTTTCTCTGTTCCAACTTTTGAGGGGTTGCAGATACCTCTTTGATCCCTGCTTTATATTGGTGTGTCTGCCATTTATGGTCTGTCTTGGTCATTTACGTTGTCTCCTTTTCAAATACTGTTAGCATGCATGCGTCCTTATGTAGACAGACATCAACAGCTGGAGTGTGGACTCCAGGGAAATGATAAGTTATCAGATGCAAGGGACATATCCTCATTGAATGTGGTTTTAAAATTTTGTTCAAAGCATAAAACTAGCAGAGACAGAAACCTGTGACATGTAGACAAATTTTTTGAAACATAACAGTTTGATCTTTTTTTTTAATGGCGAGGAGGCTATGATTTCCAGCCTGGCCAGTGTAGAATGGGAAGATCCCACATGTATGGAATGAAAAGACTTGGTTTTGGAGACAAAGTTGAAGGGTTCTGCTAGTTAACCTAAAAGAGTAACATCAAGCAATGTAGGAAAATGTTATCATCTAGATCCAAATTGTTGTTACTGTCTTGTTTTGTTGCTTTAGGTAAGTCAGAATTTTTCAGTTTCTCACTGTACATACCCATTCAGTGGAGTATAAAGCTTACCTACCACCTAGACATGCTGTGTAGTTTGACTAATGACTATGTGAAGAGCATGCTGCTGTCCAGGATAGATGTTTTAGATGTGCAAAGCCAAAGGTGTTTTTAACAGAGTAGAGTCTGAACATCCACGCTGCTAAGGCTTAGTTTTGTTCCCTTTGTAAATATTTTGACAAATACATGTGCAGATCTTCAGAGTCAGACATTGTCTGAAATAATGAAGAACTAAATCTAGCAATTAAGGGGCCAAACTTTGTGATTAAATAACCTGACAGTTGTGTCAAAAGCACTGTCAATCCCCAAGCATCATCCCTGGGAAGGTCAGGTGGCGTTTCCTATGGGTTCCTACTGCACAGGACAAAAAAACCAAAAAGCTCTGCAGGGTAGAACTGTTTTAGCAAAGTAGCCTTTGACTATATGCCTCTATCCCATTTTGGCTCCGTACTGTCTTTTTGAGGCCTGCCACTCCTTGCTGACACATCACCAAGTCACCTCCGCTTCCGTGCTTTTGCTCTCTTTTTACCAGGCCGGCCATCCGCCAGGTTGTTTTGGACAAGTGGCATTCAGAGAGCCTAAGGAGGTCTCCTCTGCAAACTGGAACTATTCTTCAGGCCAGATAGAAATCTACTAAAACTGACGGAAATTTTAAACTGCTTTTAAGGGCCGTCAATGCAAGTACTACACATATTCATATCCTTTCGTAGAACAATACATATGGCTGCTTGTGAGTCAGAATGAATTTCCTTGGCAACCAACAATGTTCAGGAGGTGAATTTGCCAAACCCTAAGTTATTCAGTGTCCTTCCTGAAGTGCAGTTTAACCTCTGCAGCCACGAGGCTCCTGAATGAAGTGTCTGTGTCAGGCAGCATTCTTATTAAACAGGAAGATGGCCTTTCCTCCTGCCAGTTCTCAGTGCATTTCCCACTCAGTTCTCTGGCACTGCTCACAGAAATAATTGGTAAAGCAGCCTTACCTTGCTTGCATAGGTTTCTGTTGTATGTGGCAATGAGTACAGCTGGGAAAAAAACACCAAAATGCAAGTGCATTTTTAGAAACTCTCTCCCAGCTTTTCAAACTTATTTGCCTTCAGTTTGTTTCCTGTCAAGTTTTTGCATGAGTTCCATAGGAAACAGTAGGAGTTGATCTCACCTTATAATGTGACTGATAATGTGACCCTTAGCAGCTGCAGCTAAATACTTGCCCTGGAAATGAATAGCATGGTGAGTGTGTGGTTTTAGGAGGAAACAGTTCCATGTTTCCTTCCACACTGCTTGCCAACAGGATGATCTTACTTTCCTTCATTGTATTTATTGCTGATTAAAGGCTTCCTTTATATGATGGCTTATGTCCTTCCTCCACTAAGTAGTGTTCAACCTTCAAGGAGCTAGTTTGTTGCAGATGGGAAGACAGAGGTGCATTGCAAGTACATTGTTCTGTTTGGGACTTTATGAATATAGAGTAGCAGTATATCGTAATATGCTGAACACCTGGTAATATGCCAACTATATTTGGAGCTCTGAATCTGTTCTGTGGCTGGAAACCAACCAGAAGACCAGGTCTACTCCCACCTTCTACTCTGCTGGGAAGAATGTTGGTGGTGCAGATAATTTAATCCAAACCTATTCCTGAAAACTGTTAATGGAATTGTAAGGAAACAAGAGTCAGACACATCAACACTCTTTGTGCTTTAGTGTGTCTGAAATTGAAATTTGAGCCTGAATGTTCTAGGGGAAGGATATCTCCAATGAGAAAAGCAATGAATGATTCCTTTTCTTCTGCAGAGACTGAGAAACTCTGGCTGCAGGCTAGCACCTTTGTACACAACTGTCAGTGTAAAGGTGAATGTGTTTGACAGTGCTGATTCACATGCTATGTGATACTGCATTCCAGTTTAGTTACTGACAATGGCTTGAGTAAGTGACTCCAGAGAAACCACAATCTCTATTCTCAACTGATCAACTACTTACACCTTTATTTACTTAATTAATTATTCCTTACATCCATTCTCAGGCCTTGCATTTGCTTGTGGTGAGGGTTAGCATGTTCCTATAGAACTAAGGAGAGGTTATGGGCTGCTGAAAAAATGGTTGCATTCAGAAGCCACTGTAGTGTGATTAAGTAATTTTTCATACCATATCAGCCTTTGAGAAGGAATGCCTACCTATTTGACTAACCATCTGTGGATCATACTCTTAAAAGGAGTGAGTCACAGAAATTCTTTAATGCATAATGAATTGTGAGGTATTTTTCAGTTCTTTTTTTCCTTTTCCTAAGGCAGAAAATGCCTTAGGACATGGGTATGCAACGAACATATTCACTGTGTTCAATCATTTTACATTTGTGGTGCTTTATTTTATTGCAGGATAGCTGTATTGGAGAAGGTCAGTAAGCAGAATGACACGGTCAGTTTAGCTGAATGCTGAACTCATTTAATGAAGCTGCTGCAGCTTCAAGTGTAAATGGATTCAGTCACTAAATCTGGTTTATATAAAGTTAGCTTATACCTATAAGTGACAATTTTACTTATACTTAGACAAAACATGGAGACATGGATCCTATCCATAAACACAGAATGGACATTAAAAATTACCCTCCTCAGCTTCCTGCTTGAATCTACTCCTTGGTTACTTGATGCCTGATAATTGGAAAAGCAGAGCAAGTACATACTCTCTAAGTAGTGTTGGAGGAAGGACCTTGTAAACAAAAAGCTATGAGACAGGTATTCTCATTCCTTTCCCAATTCATTAAGCAATACTGTGCTCTCTGATGTGTCAGCGTGGGGTTTTCCTTTTCTTCAGGCTAAAACAAGAACGAGGGAATGCTGAGGAGCTAATAAAAAAATAGCTTTTGATCACCTGGGAAATTCACAGATACCTAGTTATAAATGACGGGCCTACTCAAGTTGCCTGGATAACGAGAGGTCTAGTCCATTATAGAATCTGTCAAGACAGTTATATATTTCGTGTGCTTTTAGGAGTGTCATCATAGATGAAAGTATTTGATCTACCCAGTTTGGCATCCTGCCTTTTGACCTGGCTGGTAACTGAGAGTTAGGTGATCAGCACAGTTTCCAATCTCTTCTCTCACCCTGAAAACACACATAAGCTGCTTTACTGTAGAACCCAGTTTTATGCCTTGGAGGGAGCCTTGATTCGTGGTTGCAAAGCTAAGTTTTACTACCAGCTCTGCCACTGACTCACATGTTAGCTGTAAGCATCTTCATTACTGTTGGGTTATTTAAAACGTCCAGCCCACTAATTTAAAGTTTGTCTGTTCTTATGATTCTTGCGATGTTTTGTAGAGACATTATTTCTTTTCAGTGCCAACCAAATATATTCAAATCTATTCAAATTAATCCCCTGAATCAACATCTTAAAACATGATCTTTTAATGTGGGTACCTGCAAATTCTGTTAATAGTCAGAAATGCGATCTGTCTGTCAGGCTTAACAAGTGTCAGTCTGTTGAGTTGAAAATCTCTTCCCCAACTGAACTCTGTTCATGTTCCACATCATCTGCAGCTTCTCCTCCATGAGAGGAGGATGAAGGCCTAGTGTACAGCTAAAGGCTGGGAGGAGGCTTCCTTCCTTCCTTTGCACATAGCTGATGAATCTGCTAAAACTGTATGCGGTGTTTACTCAGGCAAAAAGCTAAAAAATACACAGGCAAGACCAGAGGATCCAAGGAAACACAAAGCAGTAAACAAGGATATGTATAGGTGAGTTTGTAGGGAGCTGGGCATCGAATGAGTGGAGGGTATGCTACTGTTTGAAGAGATTTGAAGACTTCTTTAGGTCACAAAGATAATTGGATGGAAAAGATATACGTCTCCATTGGCGTTTACATGGCAGAAGCTATTTATGCCAGAAATGTCACTTAGGGGAACCCGTGGAACAGACTGTACAGACAGTGTCCGCTGCTTGTGAGTATATTTGGGCTGGAAATTGAAAGCTCTCTGACGATCACAGCTCTCAATCTGGAGTGTCTCCCCAAATGATGAAATGAGGCAAAAAGCCTGTCACTGTTTCACAGAGAAAATCAGTCATTTTAAGAAATGGCTTCCTTCAATAATCAAGGACAAAATCTGAGGCTCAGCATGCTTTAATGTGATCCTCCTAATACTTGTTCTCTAGCAAATTAAGGCATTACTTTTCTAAGGATCCTTATACTGAGGTTCTTGTATGTTTGCTTTTGGGCATCTGTGTTTGGATAATCTAATCTTTGTTTTCATCTCTGTCACTGGACTTCTTCAAGGAAACTAAAATATTTTGTAGGAAGAAAAACAGTGCTATCAGGCACAGGCCGAAGACATAATGGAAATACCCCATGCAGCATAACCCATTTTTAATTGGTCACATCATTCAATTATGACTAGTTAGAGAAGACACTAGAGACAAAACGTTTGGCCCCAGAAACACCAAAATGTGTTATAAAAGCATCGATATAGAAAATTAGTAAATCAGAGTAAAACTAATAATACGGAAAAACTCAGCAATCAATCATCATGCAACAGCTGAGATTATTTCAGTGTATTACAGGTACACATGGGCCTGAAATAACATATTTTTTGCTTTGGGTTACATCATTATTATTGTAAAGTTTTGATTCTTCACTACTGTATTTACCCCAAAGGAAGACTAGCCATTTTAAAAGTTAAACTACTTGGAAAAACAAAGGTTATTCTAGATTCCGTCATTCTCCTTTCAGGTTAATATGGTAATTAATGTCTGTTTTTAAAACAGAACGACTATTCAAAAGCTTTCTTCATTTATTCAGATTACATAGGGTGTAGGCACAGCACAAAACTATCCTACCATTGTGCCTCTACCTTTCTTTCAAAGTTATTGTCTTTGTCCTATCCCATCCTTAGTCTGTACTGTGACAACCAGTGAGGTTATCTGCCAGTTGCACTGGGCAATTTTTTGATATCTCTTAAATGCCTCAGCTATCGAATAGCTGTAGGAACATTGGTTATAGGTCAAAGCCCCATTGTGCTAATTACTGTACAAACACAAGACGAGCAGAGGACTCAATGCCTTCCCTCAAAAAGTACAAGCTAAGTGAAGTAACATTTCTAAGCGTCTGTCTAAGTGGTTAACTGGTAGTAGATTTGTTTTGAATCTTACCTCTGTACAGTATAGTGACAATGAGTGTCTCCTTATTGAGCCAGTGAAGAGGACTTTCCACCTGTCTTTTCTTCTTTAGGTAGTATATAATGCATGGCCTACATCAATGAGTGACAGCTTTGCTTTGTCTCCCAAGCGTGTTTAACTGGGGTTGGATGACCCAAGGTGAATGTTGGTTGGTGTTCATTAGCATTGCTCCATCCGCCTGAGCAAAGGCAGGCCAGTATGGCCCAGATGCCAGGGCAGTGTGTTGATTACCCTGAGCGCTACCAGTGTAATGGGCAAGGCAGGCTTGTTTCAGGCTGACTTGGACTGTCTGAGTGAGTCAGGTGTTGTACACGCTACAGCCCTGCGGACCTCCGCAGCACGCCAGCTAGCTGTGTGCGGTGAGGAGCTGGTGGTGCATACGTGTGCTGAAAGCACTCAGCAGTCTCCATTTTAGACGACAGGAAACTTCGTTGTGTATCTCCCAAACATAGTTAATTTGTGAGAATCGGCTAGGCAGCTGCCTTGTAGAAGCAGAGTTTCTGGGAAAACTTTCCACCTAAACACAAGTTTTTTGATGGATTCACAAGAAAGTTTAAGCTAGGTCATCACAGGCATAGAAGTATGAAAGGGCTTCTGCTCACCCAAAGCAGTCAAATATATTTGTTTGTCCAAGATAAAAAATAATCAGGAAACCTTTTTCTTGTGTCTCTGATCCCTTTGTGAGAAGGGCATAGGGCTGCTCCGAAGCCTGGGGTGCCAGGCAGCAGCAGGGGCAGGCACTCCCTCAGGGAGGCGAGCTGTCAGCAGGGCCTCCCCCCAGGGCGGGCAGGGCTGTGCCCACACCGGCTGGACCGCAGTCAGCCGGCATGGCAAGCAGGGCAGGCGGTAACCAGCCTCTGCCAGGTGCCCAGCTGCCAGGTGAGCCCATAGTGGCACGTCCGAGGTCAGGCCAGGAGGTCAGTGGGGCAGGGAGGTACGAGACCAGGGACGTGCTTATCCTCAGCACAGCTTGGGCAAGGACCAAGGCCGAAGGTTTCAGCTTCAGCACCGCTCCTCAGCAAAAGCAGGGCAGGCCCCCGCTTCCCAGTCTGAACCCAGATTACAGCCGAGCACTATCAGCCCAGACCTGGAGCGCAGGCAGCTAAACCCTGGGGCAGGGGAGTTGCACGCAGGGCACTGGCAGGTAGGACTTGCACATTCCTGTGTTGCACTGGCACCTGGGACTGGGTGGTGAAGGTGGCCAGCACGGACTTGTCTCTGTTCAGACCTGCGTCTAGTTGTTTATGCAAAGACATCTGAAGTGCCTGTTTATGCACAGACAATGTTCATGTCAGTAAGGCTATGGCTTTGGCTATCATTTCAGCAAGGTATGTAACTGCAAGTGTTTGGGGTTTCTTGGTACAACCTGTTTGTCAAATTAGAACAGTTCAAAAGCCAAAATCTCTAGAAATGGTGAAATTAATTATTTGCCTGTTCCTGAGGTGTGAGTAGGGCAGCAATTAATCATATCTAGTATTTACATAGTATTATTCAGCCAAATTACAAGGAGAAATATCATTATTATTTGCATAATCCAGAGGAGGAAAACAGGTCTCAGAGAAGTCAAACAAGAGGTGAGCCAGCATGTGTGAGTTCAGTCTTCCAAGAACTAATATTTGGCACATGAAAGCAGACTGATTTTTTTTTTTCCCCAAGAGATACTGAACATTCACAGCTTGCTTTGAAATTACTGGGAACTCAAGCATTTCTGAAAATGCATCTGTATTTGTGACCCACTTGTAGACCTGTAACTTCTGGTACAGCAGTTTGAGCTAAGCAACTTGCATACAGAGAAGTCACACCTAGCTCTTACGGAGGAAGAGAAACTGGGATCCATGATTGAAAATCATATTTTCATCCACTTTTATTGCAAAGCATCTGGTTATCCGGGAATGACAGGATGAGTGCAGTAGCTTTGCTCCATTGACCTGTTTGAATCTGTCAGTTTCCGCTAGTTTCCTTGCTGATGTCTTTTTCTGATTTTAGTGCTAGGTTTGCTCAGAACTGCAAAAAAAAGCTGGTTGCGGGGTCTGTGCAGTACAGCTTTGCTGAGGCAAAGCTTCCCAACTTTCTGACATGTCATTCTCATTTGGCTCACTCTTGCTAATGAGAAACGCACTCCACGTTTGGGGCTGAGACTCTACACAAACCCCGGGAAGAAGCCTACGCACTTGGATTCCAAGGGCCTGGATGAAGCAAATTGCACCATTTCCCATCACTCAAGAGCACTCAGCTGTAATCAGCTCCCCCACTGCACCTCCAACCCACTTCTAGGTGAGTCAAAATCCCAGAATACCAATTGCCTAGCGGAAGAAAGCAATGAATTTCCTTCATACATCACCAGCTGGGACTGGGGTCTGAAACCTTTTGGGAACAGCCTCCAGGTGGACATTAGCCTGGAACTGGAGTGTTCCCAAAGATCTGAGGAAGCCCTCTAAGCCCTCAACCAAGGTGCTGGCTACTCGTTTCTGATGCAAGTACTAAGCCACTAATTCCCAAGACAGTTCTCAATTGGACCAAATAATTTTTGCCAAATCTGATGTTCAGTGTTGCTTTTGCTCACAATAAGGTTTAATATAGTAGCTTCGTAGCTCTGTAGCTATATCTAGCTGCTTTTACTGTAGGATCTTATAAGAAAGGACATAGGCCTCTGTTGATACAGTTCCAAGATAAACAGTTAATCAGGCTCACTTCTTTGGCCGGGTAGGGCATGCCTAAGAGCCGTTCTTTCCTTCCCCACTCCCCAGGGTACTGGCAAAATTTTGCAGAGAAGCCTGCATGGCACAGTGTGAGCTAGATCTGCTGCAGAACAAAGCTTAATAGCTTAATAGCTCACTCATCTCTTCCAAATATCACAGTTGTCTTCACATGTTGAAAAGCAATTAAAATCAACAGCACGTAACATATTACAGCTGTAGTAAACATTTCCCTCGGCCACGGCCAACAGCCCTGGGAACTCTAAACTGCAAACAACAGCCCCTCCTCCTGTTTGCAATGGGGATGCACATTTAGGTTCAACAGAGCAAAAGTGATCTCCCAATTTTTTGTTTGTCCTTTGTAAGCCTCCTGGGGAACCACAAACTCCAGAGTATTGATTTTAGAAAAATTAAAGTCACCTGAGCAAACTGGCACTTATTATGCTGGAGTTTATGAAAAGCATAAACTCTAGTAGAAAAAAGTATTAATCATGGATTGCCGAGAGGAATGCACACCCTGCATAGTATTCATTTCTCACTGGCTACAGGTTTGTCTGGTTAATCCCACACACTGATATTCATTAGCTAAACGAATACACCCACAGCAAGAACAGAATGAATTTGCGGGGTTGTTAGTTGGCATAACTGCAGTGACTGTCAACAAGTCTTCATTCTTTATATACCAGTTGTCAGTCATAGCCCTGTACGTGATCTATAGGAGAGATAAGTGCTATCATCATCTTGCAAATAAAGAGATAGAAGCAAGAAGCGTAGGGCTTGTCTGAGGCCACTGTGGATCCAGCAACTGAAAATCTGACAGCTCCAGGGTCATATTTATAAATGTAAATTGTCTGATGGCGTTGGTCTTGTCTTACTGGTAACAACTCTCGCAAGGTGCCTGAGTTCACAAACAAATCCTTTTTGAAAACAACTTTTCAAGAACAACGAGCTCTCACAGCCCCCGTTACGTGTAAACTGGATGTTGCCACAGAAATGTGCCGTCTCTTATGTTGTATTATCCCTCTGCTCTTTGATAATTCCTCCTTCTCAGTGAGTTTGCAGTGAAGTGTCTTGCAGGAGATTCTCAGCTTTGATTGGATTTGTTGATTACCCGCCAGGGCATTGCAGGAATTAGACGGTGAAGAACGGTGATTTGTTCGAGGAAGGCAAGCACCGCACCCAGACATTCCCTCCGGCCTCAGACCCGTACCAAGCCGTATGGTGTGGGTCGGTGCTGGATTCTCACCGTCTGCACGACGGTCTGTGCTTGTGGCTGGACTGGGGCAGAGCTTGGATTTCAGATTTACAGGAATCTTGAGCTGCTGTTAGGGTAGCAGAAAATCCAAACCAATGTAATTTGTACAGCCTGCATAAACCCATTGATCTTATTTTAAATATTTCTGTCAGTGTAAATTTTTGAACAAGCTTGAACAAGTTCTGCCCTTAAAATTTTTGAGTAAAATGTCATAGGCTGGTAAGGACACAAAGTACAGCTCAAAAAAAGTCTCTGCCCTGTACGATTTTGAACACCTTACCCATAAAAATAACTCCTTGTGTGGCTTCGGCCGCACCTGAGGAGCAGACAG
>NW_009613339.1:0-13614 GCF_000690535.1 Cariama cristata
AGGCGGAGCGTGGGAGGAGAGCTCGGGAACATCCCGGTTGAAGCACGGAACTGGAGAACCGCGTGGTTGGGCACGGCCACGCGTGGCCAAGGGGCAAGGGAGGAGGTCACCTCCGCGGAGCTTGTTCCTCAAAGGCAGGTTGGAGGCAAATAGTTCGTACCGTCTGAAAACCTGCTGCTTTTTTTTTCCCCCTCAGGTTCTGTGGGATTGAGAACTGAGGGGCTCGCCGGGCTCTCACCGCTGAGAAACATCTGCAGAACACGGCTGAGCAAGTGGTACCGGCACGGAATGGATGCAGTAAAGGTGGACACTGGTGGACTTGGATCATTGCCTCCCATAAAGCGCTATGCCCCCAACCAAGGAAATAATGCTGTTGATGAAATTGCCGCGGCTGCCCCCAAAACTGGGGCCAGCAGCCAAAAAGAGCTGTGGATGTTGGAAGGGGAACAGCACGGGGTCTGTGCCAGGCCTGGTTAAATCCCGTTTCCATTACCATTCATAAGGTCCGTGGCAAGACCACTGTGGGAAGAGTTCCAGGTGTGCTGCAGGAAGGGACAGCATATGAACACAGATCTTGAAGAAACTGTCCAAAATAAAGTGGAATTCCAGAAAGGAGGGGAGTGATAGTTTAGGAAAGAAAACCAAATAGGGAGTGGGGAACAGCTGACTGAGCAGCCAGTTGGAAAAACATCTGGAGATTACAGTGGATCCCAAAAGTCGTATGAGACTACTGCATGGTACTAATGGGAAAAAAAAAAAACAAAAAAAAACCAAACAAACAAACAACAAAAAAACCCAAACCAAAACCAAACCCACCCAAAACAACTGTTTCTTTCTTGTAGAGCATCTTAATGGAAACATATGTAGGATGTAGAAAGTAATTATGAAGCTGTAACCAGTAGCGCTGGAACCTCAGCTGGAGTACCGTCCTTATTTTGACATTTAACTGTAAAGAAATACACCTACTTGGGGGAATCCTGAAAAAAAGGCTGATAAGAAACATATTCATTAATGAAAAGCTGAAGGAATTGTTTTTCTTTTCTAGAACAAAGGCAGAACAGTAGAACAGTCCTTCAATGAATAAGCAGGCAAAGGCATAAACAGCAAAGGAGTTGTTTAATGTCAGTTATGACCGCACCACACTTATTGATGATTACCCACTGGAAAGGTTGGAGGACATTTTGGGATAAGCATTCACAGGACGCCTTTAAACGATGTTTCACTGCCGTGTTTCTTCAACAGCTGCTGCACGTGAGACGAACAACTATACCATATGTTGCAGTCCGCTTCTGCCTGTCACTGCCGTAGAGCCCTGGTTCATCTCCGGTGCTTATTAATAGATGTGGTTGCATAAATAAAGGGAGCAGTGGTCTGACATTATGGATCCTAAAATTGGTCAGGAAAAAGAAAACCTCTTTTATATCAAGCTTAGGTACCCAAGAACACCAGGTATGAATTAACAGGCAAAAAACCCCAACCAAACAATTGTTCTCTTCTTTTTGCTAGAATTAAGAAATTCTGTATTTAAAAATCATTTGTTGCACTTTAATCATTCATTGCTTTTTAATTAAGTAGCTGGTCAGCCTGTCCTAGTTCATTTTAATCTGTGGAACCCACGAATGGCATCATTCAATGTCCTCTTCTATCGTGAACCTCACGGCTGCAAACCTGGCACGGACTGGTCATGTCTCACAGTCAGGCTGTATGTAGGTGTCCTGGGTACTCACAGAGGAAGTCCTGTCTGCCGATGGGGCTGCGAAGGTAACATCTGAACTAAAACAAGGTGGATCTGAACCTGTGTGCTCAGAGCTTGGTGGTGGGAGGTGCCAGGTGGCAGTTTTCATGGTGTGCTTTTCCAGGTTACATGAACTTTCTGCAATACAAAAGGAATGGATGGGAAGGGAGGGAAAGATTATTCATTCTGCAGTTCGGAGGAAGATGTGGCAACATCAAGAGCTGAGCAATTGGAATTGTTCACATCCAAGGTAGTTACCCCAAGCAGACTTCATAGCCAATAGACAAGGAGAAGGTGAGCTGAATATCAGCCTGGGAGTCTCTAGTTTACTCCCCAAGACTAGCGTCAGCCTGCAATAGTGAACTTAGATCCTGATATCTGTATTACAGACATCTACAATTAGTTAAAATGAGTCTCGTTCCAGAACTCCTTTCTAGAGTTCACTCCTGGAGCTCAGCCTTTTTCTGGCATGAGCTCTAAGGCTGAGATTTCTGACAGGAGGCCGCCATGAAACAAAACAAGCTACATGAATGAAATACCACTACTGATTGCTCCGATACTGCCTGCTGTTGTTTAACTGAGAGGTGATATTATGATTGCCTTCAGTATTTTGGTTGTGTACAGCTTAGGTTCATCCAGGCTTTTAATCTGGGGAGCAGATTAAAAACTCTCAGAGACATCTGGATACAGTGGCAGTCACAGATACAAGAGATCCATCTCCCCTAACCGTAGGCATCTACAGTACAGATATCTCCACATGAGCACATCATAATAGCTTCTCTTATAATCAGTGCACAAAAGCAGGAGCACAACTCATAATTCTTAAGAACAGCTGCCTGGACCACACCAATAGTCCCTCTAGACCAATTTGCTGTTCCTGAGAAGAGTCCAAGCAGATCTGTGGCACAACTACGATAAAGCAAACCCATGAAGACACTTCCTTAGAACACTCTCTTGATCTCCAGCAATTTGCAACTAAGACAGAATACTACATAGCCTTGTATGTAGTAGCTGTTATGTCCTTCATTTTTTGTTAAGTTCTCCAGATTCCCCTGATCTCATGGAAAATGTTAGCATTGATAGCATCCCGTGACACAAAAGTCCACTGCTTTACTACATGTAGCTTCAAATACTACACCATTTTCTTTTGAACCTGCCACTTGCTAGCTTTGTTTTTCTTGCACTGGGGAAGACAGTGACGAGTTGATTCCTACTTCCATCTCTGTGTTTTGCAGGCTTTTATATGTCTTTATCAAATACATATTTAACAAGATCTTCCTTTCTAGACTGAGAAGTTCCAGCCAACTTAGTCATCCTTTACATGGAAGGATGATTTGATCATCCTCAGTGCCCTCCCTGAACCTTTTCTTGTCTCATTCTGAGGAAGATGCTTAAAGTACACCAGATGAATCATAATCTAGAAAGACGTGGCTGCATCCCAGCCACCTACTGGGAATTGTCCCTGGCCCATACCATCCTCCAAACCGTGCCTATGTATTCCTCAACACAGGGCTAGTAGCCCCAGGCCAAAACTGTGCCAAGGACGATGCAAACAGTGTGACATTGACTCAGTCTATACTTGTAAATTAAACAAAGCTAAGGAATATTCATGGAACTTGATCACCCTTTGGCTAAATTTTTTAAAAGGTCCATGGCACAGTTTTCATCCATGCCAACTAACAGTGTCCCAAATAATCCTGAGACACAAGAGCTGTTAGCATAAACCTGTGGCCATTCCCTGTTTACATACAACCACCCTGTTTTGGAAGCATAAGAGGATTTAACAGCATGGACATTAACCATCCTGTTCCATACGCATTTTCTGTCTTGGGCAAGCTTAGTAGTCTTAATATAAAAGCAGTCAATACGGCTCCTCGTGGAACAGCGCTTAGGGACATGCCCTAGTCCTGTTTAACTTAAGAGTACGTATGTGGCCTAGATATGTGAAATGAAGTGTAGGAAAGATGAATAGTGTCTTGTCTACTGCACGGCAGAAAAGCCAATGCAATGGGCAGACCTACCGTGACTAAGCAGTTGGACATACCCTGCCGAAATGATCTAGCCAAACGTGAAGATGTAAGACAAAGTGTACCAGGGAAAACGGAAAGACTGCGGAGGTGGATGGGCTTTTCAAAAGCTTTGGCTTCACAAAGGCCAGGCACCACCTCAGTCTGGGCTCTCTCGGAGTACGGCATGTGCCCCAGAGGTAAAATATCAGAGCAAGATGGGAGGGTCTGGAAGCTGCACCCATTTCCCAGGCTCAGGGGCTCAAATAGAGCTCTCCTGCTTTTCAAGAGCAGTGTGCCCCGTTGGATTTTCCTTTTTCCAAATTAGAGCAAAGTATGTTGAAAGAAAACATTGGAACAAAGAGACGCTGCCTTTCAAAGAGCCAAAATGCTGGTGGTATCTTTACTCTGGGTGAGGTGTTCCCTCCCAGTTCCCACGGCATTTTATTCCTAGTGGGAACTGGCAGATGCTCTCTCATAAAGGCCTTCCTTGGTGTGCTCTGGCAGCAGTCCTGCTAGGTGCTGCTCAGGCAGCATAAGGTGAGTATTTGCCACCTGTGGCAGAAGCCTCTGTCCTGAGGACCCCCCAGTGCTGGTTGCAGAGAAGCTCCATTGCAGCCCACCACAAGAGTCCATGGGCTGGAGGGTGGAATTCCACCCTTGGACCTCCCAGTCCCATCTGGGGATGTCTGCTGTGTTTGAGAAAAGTGATGCTCAACCTAGACGTTTTAGTTGCCCTGACATTTGTAATTAACAGCCTGTTCACTGATGTATCCTACTGACAGGTCAGGCAAGTCTCTAAGGCAGTTTTAAAATGCACCTTATTCCGATATACAGAATAAACCAAATGAACCCTGATGACCTGTTTAACTGTCTCTTTTCCTTCTCTTGCTTGGTTGTGGAAGTGACTTGCTCTTTTCCAAGTTATTCAGCCTTACAATAATAACCGCTGGCAAATAAAATTTTTGAAGGATAATTATGAACAGGTATTTCCATTTCAGTGGGAGGATCTTCTTTCCTGCTTTGGCCAGAGTCATACTCTCATGTTTCATCCTTTCTGGTTTATTCCATTTCTTTTTTCTCTCTGCTTGTGCACTGATGAAGTCAGTACTAGTTCAGGGACCCAGGAATCAAAGGAGACGCATCAAACAAAACTGATGCAACAAGAGCTGGGCCAAGAGGTCACCTTTGAATCAGACACTGGATTTTAAAGTCCTTTCGGCCAAATTTTATTCCTGCAATGCTGAAAACGAGGAGAGATGTGACTGCCAAGAATGGAGCAGCTCCAGAATTACGAGAGTGAAATGGCAAGGAGAAGTGTGCTTTATGCATTTTCATAATTTTATTATAAATCTAAAGGGACGCCTTGGAATGCGCTTGATCAAAGCCGTGGGAGGTGGTGGCGTAACACAAGGCTTTTTGGACTCATTTACAGCTGATTTTTATCTGAAACCACCACCCTCATCCCCACCCTTTTCTCTGTAATCTTTTTTTTAAAATAACCAGAGCTAACATCCTGTTACCGTTTTGGGTTAGTCCCATTCTTAACAAAGTTGTTCTTTTGCCTGCTAATACACTTGGGCTAGTTTTCTCATTCATCTTCTCCCCCCCTTTTTTTTTTCTTTTTCCCATTAGGATTTAATGGGTGTAGTGGACTTCCTTCAGAATCTTGTGTTTATTTGGGGGGAAGCAGGCCATGATTTTAATGGAAGTTATTAGTATAATTCATGTGGTTTATGCTCTCTGAATGTGCTGGCGATGAAAAAGACTTTTGTACTTTCTGCTCTTGACAGATCATTGTTTCTGGCAAAGTCATTTAGCATTTTCCAAGCTGTGAAATGATATCACTCACAGGCGAAGCACGGAGAAAGCTACATCCAGGCATGCCAGAGGATACTGAGAAATGCTAAGACAATTTTCTGGGGAAAACCACAGTGTGACATGTTGTCCTTTTGGTTTTGTACATTTATTAAAAAGTTGATGAATAGGCTGGATTCAAATCGACTTTCCATGTGTTGCAGAACAGGTGGTTTAGTTTTCACTTTCAGGGAATTTTGGTGGTTTTTCTAGTGAAATTTCAATTGCATGTTTAAAACCAGTAAAAAACAAATCCTCAGAAGTAAAGTATTCAAGACATACAAACCATATGGCTATATAGTCTTGCCACAGTTGACCACAGTCTTACTGTTGACATCCTAGAAATCATGTTAACACTTAGCAGATTCATCACATCTCACACCCACAGCAAGAACCTCCAGCCCATCACCTCCTGGACCCCATTCTTCTGTAGCTGAGCCTGTACGTAACTCACTCGTTGGCAGGACAGGACCAGACTTTTTTACCCCCTGTGCCAAGTACAGCTGGTTCCTGACAAGCCGTGTTCCATGGGAGAAGGAGACTCACCCCAGAAGGACCCTCATCATGATCTGTTGCAGCGCTCACCTTGTCACTCTCTTCTTCTGTGTCCTGGAGACAAAGACACCCGAGAAGGGCCATGCAACCTCTCCTGGGAATGTGTCAGAGTCTTGATTTATGGGTAAATGGATAAAACAATTCATTTTACCACCCGAAGAGACACCTCTGATTCTGCCAAACTCAATGTAAAGTACCCATTGAGTGGTTTTCAACCTGAATTTCCCCCTCAAATTATATGCTGGGATTTGTCTGTTCCACTTGGCCAGGCCTTTGTCCTACTCCTTGTTAGTGGAAACCATCTTCCTCTAGGTTTGGGGAAGAATTAAATCCTGTAATATCTTTTCCTAAGAAAACAAGGGCAAATATAATTCCTGATTTATTTAAAGTTAGGCTTCAAGGGGAGCCAAAAGCTGTCAGTTTTGGGTTTCTTCCCTTGTAAATAACAGTAGGGTCAGGCAAGAAGCATCCCAAAGTTCAGCCTCAGAGGTAAAGCATTTCTCCAGTGAGGGTCAGCCCTATCAGTTTTGGGTTTTTTCCCTTGTAAATAACAGTAGGGCCAGGCAAGAAGCATCCCAAAGTTCAACCTCAGAGATAAAGCATTTCTCCAGTGAGGGTCAGCCCTAAGATTCAAAGTACTGGTTCAAGTCACTCTCACATAAATCTGTGGATCTTCAGTACCTCAAAAAAACCCCAAACATTAATGAATGAACTACAGGTGAAAGGGAGACTGTACATGTTTATTTTGTTTCTGTATATCTCAAGACCCAAATCCCCAAACATTAATGAATAAACTACAGGTGAAAGGGAAACTGTACATATTTGTTTTGTTTCTGTATATCTCAAGACCCAAATCAATTTCAGCCCAGAATTATGCATAGGAAGAATTTTAAGTTGGCCAAAACTGTGTTTTAGGATGAACTACATTATTCAAATCACAGAAAGTCCTTCCAGCTCCAGTTTGCCTCCTGATTTACAGCGGTACCCTGACAAATTTCAACTGAATTTGGAGAAAAAACAGTTTCATTCCCCTGCCCTCAGCTCACAGGCTACATCCAAGTCCTGTGGTTTTCCCACTCCCTCCCCACAGGTAAAACTCTCAGCTGGGAAACAAGAGGCAGGGGGAAAAGGTGTTTTGTGGTTTACAGTATGCACTGGTGCTTACAGTGTGTGTGAAGGTGGAGGGTGTCGACTGGGTGTTCTTTGCATTCCTAGACCAAATAACGCTGGTGATTGCCAAATTTTTGTCTTGTGACTGGGAGGGACTGAAGCCAGTGACACATGTGATTTCTTACACTTTTAGCTTCCTATCATGTTCTTTGATTGTCGTAACGCCTTTTTCTTGTGCCTTGACGAACTCTGGCATGCCCTACTCATACCCAACCAAAATGCTGCAAAAATATCCCCCTTCCTAGCCTGTGTATTGACCTCATGATTCTCTCTTTGCAGCCCTTCACTAGCTCTCTTCGTAACTGGTACCAAACAGCATCTGCTGGTCTGTACTGCACAGGGCTTTGCAGATCCTCATATCCCCTTTGGGATTTACAGTTTAGTATCTGCGATCCTGCGATCCACCACGATGCCACACAACTGTGGCTGAGTCTCTTGGTGCTATAGCAATAAAAATGACAAACACTGTTCTGGCTACTGAGTCCCTTTCTGCATAGGATGAAGACAAATCAATAGAACTGAAGGATCCCAGTCAAATCAATAGAACTGTCATCAGCAACTCCAAGCTGTTCACTTTCTGCTATCTCCCAATTTTGATCTAAGCAAGTTTTATCAACCCAATCTGGTTTTTGGTGCTAAACCCATAAAAAAAACAAAAACAAAAACAAAAACAAAACCAACAACAACAACAACAAAAACAACAAAAAAAGAAAAAAAAAAAAAAAAAAAAAAACAAACAAAAAATGAGCCCAAGATGGATCCTGAAGGAACTCCATTAGCAACTTTTCTCTGTGTCGGTAGTCCTCTTTCAACACAGTCAATGTCATCTCCCTTCTCATTAGCCTTACCGCCTTTCACCTTCCTTGCTACTTGGTTTATGTACTAACCCTTTCTTCAGTTCAGCCAGTTTCCAAGATAGCACTGTATCATTTACTTTACTGCAGTCCAACTAGATTAGATATGCTGCATTTCTCTTGTCTAGAAAGTTACTTGCTTTAATCAAATAGACCAAATGGTCCCCTTTTGAGAACTCACTTGCCTTTGTGTTCCATTTTTCATTTAAATCCGTACCTTTCTACAGCTTTACTTCAAAATGTGTCTTACTGTCTTGTATACTACTAAAATCAGAGTCCCATGGCTGCTACTCATCTGGTCGTGTGGTACCACCTCTAATTTAAAAAAAATGGTAACAAAATCCTTACTTCCAGGTTTTCAATTACATGCTCACATCTTTCGCAGTTCTGAGACGGAGATAATCTGCTTTTCAGCTAGTGTACATTAAAATCTGTGGTTTCTTTTGTAACAGTTTCATCATCAATTGTGCACATGTCTGCTCCCAACAGCAATGCTGATTTGCACTTCTCAATATCCTTGCTGGAAACTTCAGCCATTTAGGACAAAAATCTAAAGAAGGACTTGACAACCTAACATGCAACTTCAGTTGAGCACAGGCCTCTGCATTCGGAGCAGCAGTCCTAATCCTCTTCCAGCCTTACGGAGGCTCGTTAGCTCAGATGCCATCTGATCAAAAGACATCCACCTCCCATTAATACCCAGGACCCAGTTACACCAGAAGCGCTCGGAGAACCAATACAAAGTGTAAGAGTTCAGATGGTGCTGGCAGGGCTTTTCAAAGCAGCAACCGAACCCCAAGAATCCCTCTGCCAATCTCACTGCCCTTGGCACAGAGCAAGTGCCATGTTGCCTCCCTCTTGCTCTCCTTTTCCACACAGGAATCTTGCACTCCTCCAAACCTAGGGGCTCTGCTTAAATGGGTGGATATAAAGTGCTGTGCATCCTGCTGTCTAGAGAACTCTCTCAGCAAGTCAGACAAGAGCACGTTAAGTTAAGGAGGGTCTAAGAGTAGGTTATATACAAGAAACCTCAAATATACTATGTAGGACATCCATGCCAATTTAAGAAAAAAAGTTATCCAGTCATTAATGGCACCTGACAGTACATGGTGACTGAGGTCATTGAAGGTATCTTGGTAACTTCTCAGTCACTTAGATCATCCCAGTTTCAAAGGCTAGACTTATGTTACTAAGTAAAATGGGCTGTGTCCTGTTCTCTGTCCTTCAGGGCAAGCTGCACAGCACAGCTTGCATCCACACATCCACACCTCTTCTCCAAAACAAGTCCATAGCAAGCTGGCCACCTCCAAAACTGCTCACTGGGAAAAGCAGTCCTGAGCTGTCCCACGAACTGTGCCCAGGTGTTGTTTGGGAGAGGGCTGTCTTGCACAGACCATACCTGTAGCAGGAACTATTAAACACCATGGGCAATCATAGACCTGTACACCATCCTGGACCCTCACCATGTTTTATTTACTGACATAGGTGTAGCCAGAGAGGCCGAAGCTTTGTTACAGACCTAGAACCACACAAGACAGAGTTTTGGACAGGTGGCTTTGGCATTTCCTCATGAGCAGCTCAGACACCACACCGGTTGTGGTAGATTTTAGTCCTGGGAATGTAACTTTCTCTCATTTACTATACAAAGGAATAAGGCGTCTTCCTCAGCATTGTGAATTTTGTTCCCAGAGCCAAATTAACTTCCTGGCATTACAGCCCTGCATACGCTTTTGGGTATGGCCCTTGATCTAAGTGTGATCCAAATACTGTGTTTGATCTCAGCCTCCTACTCTGTACACAGCAGCCCTACTTCCTCCTTTTTTAATTTTGTTTCTATTTATACAGTTACTAAACCTTTCAGCATTTATCTTCACGGATCTTTGCAAGGTCTAACTCAGCTTGACTTTTGGCGCTTGATGCTGAATTCCTACATTTTTTGGCCTTCAAAACATAGCTGCCTTGGCCGACTGACCTCTTTATCCGTTCCCATAGACTGTTTACACCTAGCATCCTTCCTTGGGCAGTCATCCATCCAGGTAACTCTGGAGAACTTCCTCATTTGTTTTTCCCTTGTTTAGCATGCAAATTCCAGAAAGATTTTCTACCTCTGATGTTAAGTCTTACACTCCTTCATATGCAAACCCTGAGCTTGTCAAACTGGTTAACTCTGCTCACTACTTTTCTTAAATGTCTTGAAATTTTCCCTGTTGAAAAAAAAAACAAAACAAAGCCAAAACAGAAAGATATTTTTTATCCTTTTTCCCATTCCATTTAAATGCTATCAACACTCTGATCCAAAATTATTTACTGTAGCTAGTTGTTCTGTAATATGTTTGCTACCAAAACTACATCCGAAACACATCGCCTTTTGCTTGTGGGGATAAACAAGTGTAATATCACATCTCTTTATTCTTGAGTTTGCATCTGGAACATTAAACTCTTGTATATTAACAATTCACGGTAATATTTATTCTTTATATTAAAGAGACATTAAAGGTCTAGAGTTTTATAAAACAAGCCTGTAACACCATCCTGTTTCCCCCCTTCACCCTCCTTTCCCAGAGGATTTTGACTCAACTCATTCTGTTTTCTTCCTGCTTTGTCTCAGTTTTCTTTATTATTGGTCACTGGATCATCATTTAGTAACGATCGAGAAGACAAATCTAACATAGAGGATCATTAGGAAAGGAAGAGAGAACAGTACAGAAAGCATTGCTATGATTCTAGTTTGCTCACATAGAATCACAGAATGGTTTGGTTTGGAAAATTGGTTTGGAAGGGACATTTAAAGCCCATCTCGTTCCAACCCCCCTGCCCTGGGCAGGGACACCTCCCACCAGACCAGGTTGCTCACAGCCCCATCCAACCTGGCCTTGACCACTCCCAGGGATGGGGCAGCCAAACATTGGATGGGGCAGCCACAGCTTCTCTGGGCAACCTCTGCCACTGCCTCACCACCCTCACTGGGAAGAATTTCTTCCCGATATCTCATCTAAATCTTCCCTCTTCCAGTTTAAAGCCAACACCCTGAAGTCCTTCTCCTCAGGGCTGCTTTCAATCCATTCTCTGCCCAGCCTGTATTTGTGCTTGGGATTGGCTTTGTTGAACTTCATGAGTTCGCACGGGCCCACCTTTCCAGCCGGTCCAGGTCCCTGGGGAAGAAAATAATAACAGCCTAGCAGAGGATGGTTTCGATCCATCGACCTCTGGGTTATGGGCCCAGCACGCTTCCGCTGCGCCACTCTGCTGCTCTGCTGTTTGCGAACTGCACATCATGAGAACTGTGCTCACATCTCCAAAAGACGATACCAGAACCTGACAGGCTCAGAGACGGGCAGGATGAACACTAAATATATGGAACGATTTACATTTAAGGAGTGGCTTGAATTGTTCTGCTTCACAAAGAGACGACTTACAGAAGATATGCTAACAGAGCTGTGAAATGATGAGTGGGAAAGGTGGACCCTGTGAGTCGAGAGAGAGGGTGTTCACCTCTCTTCCAGGACAAGAACCAGGAGCTGTCAAATGCAAACGGTGCTCGAGATGCAAAATGTGTGCAGGGGGACTGAACAAGCGCTTGGCAGAAGGACCCATCAGAGCTACAGATAACCTATGTCGGGCTCAGGAAACCCCCTGAACTGAAAAGAGATGGAGATTGGGCGAGTACTCCCAGGGGAGTACAGCGAACATTTATATATATACTTGCATTGCTCCTGCTTTTCACGATGCACTGATTGTCACTGCTGGAAGCAGGGTACTTTGGAAAACAAATCCTCAGTCTGAGCCAGCACAGATACAATAGAATAGAACAGGACAGAACAGAACAGAATAGAATAGAACAGAATATTGTCAGTTGGAAGGGACCTGCAATGATCATCTAGTCCAGCTGCCTGACCACTTCAGGGCTGACCCAAAGATAAAGCATGTTATTAAGGGCCTCGTCCAAATGCCTCTTAAACAATGACAAGCTTGTGGCATTGACCACCTCTCTAGGAAGCGTGTTCCAGCGTTTGACCACCTAATGGACCTTCTTAATGTCCAGTCTAAACTTCTCCTGGTGCAGCTTTGAACCATGCCCACACATCCCGTCACTGGATACCAGGGAGAAGAGCTCAGCACCTCTCTCTCCACCTCCTTTCCTCAGGAATCTGCAGAGAGCAGCGAGGTTGCCCCTCAGCCTCCTTCTCTCCAGACTATAGAAACCCAGAGCCCTTAGCCCATTCCTTCCAGCCCTGTCACCACCTTTGTTGCCCTCCCCTGGACACATTCAAGCACCTTCAAATCCTTCTTAAATTGTGGGGCACAGAACTGCACACAATACTCAAGGTGAGGCCACACCAACGCTGAATACAGCGGGATAATCCCCTCTTTTACCTGGCTCTGGCTGGTTATGCTGTGTTTGATGCACCCCGGGATGGGGTTTGCCCTCAGGGCTGCCAGGGCTCGCTTCTGGCTCCTCTTGACCTGCTGCCCACCAGCACCCCCAGATCCCTCTCTGTAGGGCTGCTCTCCATCTCCCAATTTATAGTTGTGCCTGGCTTTACTCCGTCCTAGGTGCAGAATCCATCATTTCGACTTCTTACATTTTATCCCATTAATCATAGCTCCAGTCTATCTAGATCCCTCTGCAAGGCCTCTCGTCCCTCAAGAGAGTCAACAGCACCTCCCAGTTTGGTATCGTCAGCAAACTTGCTAACGGTGCATTCAACTCCTGCATCCAGATCGCTGATAAATACACTGAACAGAACGGGCCCTGGAACTGAACCCTGAGGAACACCACAGGCGATCGATTGCCAGCCAGATGTAGCCCCGTTCACTGCAGCCCTTTGAGCTCTGCCCTTCAGCCACCTCTTCACCCAGCACGCCGCGATCCTTTCACGTGGCACATCCTTCCATACTTAAATCTTGTCTCTATGGTCCTGTTATCTTGCTCATATACGTCCCTGCACCCTCTTCTGCTGCTTTTTCCCAGCTCAATCCTTGCAGTAATACCCGAATTTTGTTATTTCTGTCTCCCTGCCCGAATTAGATACAGCCTTTTCTTCAGCAGGGTCACACTTTGATGGTACGGCTCCACAGGCATCCTCTGTACGGGAGGGACTAGTGGCCTTGCTTAATTTCTACCTCTCTCCTGACAACCCAGGCAGCCTGTGATAAGCCAAATTCGTACTGTCCCTCTGCGACTGCTCTATGTGATCATTTCTGGGTATGTGACTCAAATCTGTGGAAAAAAAGCCAGGCAAACCACGGCGCAAGAGAGGAGACTCTGCCTGTGGCCGCCATTGCTGTGCTAAGTACCATGTAAATTATAAATTATTAGAAACACATGAACTGGGTCCCGACTGGACCACGTCGCGATCAAGGGCACGTTTCCACCCTGAACCCCCAGGAGTTTGTGAGGCAGCAAGGGGCGGCTGCAGCTCCCCGCAGGCCCGGC
>NW_009613340.1:0-958 GCF_000690535.1 Cariama cristata
GACATTTCCCTGTTTTAAATATGTCAGTTCACATTCTGGATTTTTTTGAGTGGGTTTATGGTATGGTTCTTTGTTATATTTTGATTGTAGGATATATATAGTGTCATTATGTTCCATATGTAATGAATGTGGATGATACAATGCATGTAATGTACACACAGCCGCCTGGAACAGAAATGACATAATGCTTTTCCTACCTTCTGTGGAATTGTTAATTGTTACACAGTTTGTACTTTCTGTACAGATCAATTCCTCAATCCTATGCGAATGCTGTTTGCGAATAACGTCTTTTTTAGGCTTTTGGTCATGCAATAATCTATGTTTGTCTGTAAGACTGTAGATGTACAGAGAAACCAAGTAGAACTTATCCATTCCCTCCACCACTCCTGCTATGATCCATAGCCTTCTCACAGATATGAGGTAGCCGTAACAGTTATGTACATCATCTACAGAAATGACCATTGTATCCATTCGTGCATCTTAAAGTAGAATTTCACTTGCAGAGGTGAATAAGCACAGGCAGCTTTTTTAAAAAATAACCAGAATCTTTTAGACTTCTACCCATTAATCCTTCCCTAGTCAACTTTTTGGCTACACATTTCTGTGCTACACTCTTACTAACCTACAAAGATATTCCCTAAGGATACCTACCAGAGGATGGTAGAGTTTTCCTGGTACTTCCTGAAGAGATGCATTATTGTAGTTGTTTCAGCCTGTTTAGCAATTATCTTCTCAGGAACAATAAGAAAATGTGAGATATGAATTAGGCAAGGGTTTAACTAGGTCTTTGCTATGGCACATAGTGGTCTGACTGCTCTTTAGAACATCACAGGTCCAGAAAATAGTCTGTTAAATATGAAAGGGATTGTTCATCTGTAACTCAGTTACCCTGTATTTCCAGACTGCAGCTGATGAAGTTCCAGGATATAACTCCTGATCTGATGACAGCAATAGGGAT
>NW_009613340.1:982-1274 GCF_000690535.1 Cariama cristata
GGTTTTATTTTGGAAATATCAAATATATCTTGGGTATCCTTTGATCTGCCTTTTAAGAGTAAAATTATATGCAAGTTAATTAGTACTAATATTGTTAATACTTCTGTAGCAGTGAGCAGCTATTTCCATATCATAGCCATGTTATTGAGAGCAGCCCTGAGGAGAAGGACTTGGGGGTGCTGGTTGATGAGAAGCTCACCATGACCCAGCCATGAGCGCTGGCAGCGCAGAAAGCCAACCGTGTCTTGGGCTGCATCCAAAGCAGAGTGGCCAGCAGGTCGAGGGGGGGGAT